>NC_091236.1:11113420-11165920 GCF_040958095.1 Procambarus clarkii
AGGTATTTACTGGCCAGTGTGGAAGCGCATGTGTAGTCTCACACCACTTGCTTACCATCCTTTTAAGAAAGCAACATGAGACCGTCTGAGCGTTTCAGAGGTTCGTTGGGTCTGAAAAAGTGCGCTTCTCTTTGTGCTGGGCACCGGGCCGTGGCGAGCCTCCTCTTGATGATGTCGATGACTTCTTCATGTCTTGCAATCTTACCCTGTGATTTATGACATACCAGACTATGACGACCATATTGGTCTGCCATAGCAATTTCGCAGATGCACCTATGTTCGGTGAGGATGGGGGCGGCAAGGCGAAGGAAAACTCCAATGCGGAGAACATCATGATTGAGGCGAGTTCCCAGAGCTGCAATGTCCTCAGCAAATAAAAATTCATCGGCATGGGGGGGTGCTGTTACCGCTAGGAGGCGGCCTTTGTTGTCACCATCTGCGTTTTCAAGCATTGTTGTGGCAGTCTTTTCCATTATAGGGCTATACCAGTGGGCCTGCTTGTTGTCTTTTGGGGCTTGGGGTAGAGGGTGTACAATGGTTTATATATATATATATATATATATATATATATATATATATATATATATATATATATATATATATATATATATATATATATATATATATATATATATATATATATATACCCATAATGGAAAAGACTGCCACAACAATACTGGAAAACGCAGATGCTGACAACAAAGCCCGCCTCCTAGCGGTAACAGCGCGCCCATGCCGGTGAATTTTTTATTTGATGAGCCCAATGCAGCTCTGGGAACTCGCCTCAATCATGACGCTCTCCGCATTGGAGTTTCCCTTCGCCTTGCCGCCAAAATCCTCACCGAACATAGGTGTATCTGCGAAATTGCGATACCAGACCAATATGGACGTCATGGTCTGGTATGTCGTACATCACAGAGTAAGATTGCAAGACATTAAGAAGTCAACAACATCATCAAGAGGAGCCTCGCCTCGGCCCACTGCCCAGCACAAAGAGAACCACACTTATTCAGGCCCAACAAAACACTGAAGCGCCCACACGAGGTCACCTAGCTTCCTTGGAAGGATGGTAAGTGGTGTGGGACTACACGTGCGCTTCCACACTGGCCAGTACCGACCTCCACCACAGGACACGTGAAGGGGGTGGCGCTGCTTCTTTCTGGGAATTGCAGAAAATTATCAAATACAGAGGTCTGGCACACTGCTACAGCAATTGTTCCGATCGGTTCGGAGACCCCTCGGTTCATGCGGAAAATGTGCATTGAAGTTCCTAAAGGAATTGGGGGACAAATTGATCGGCACTACAAAAAGCTAGGTCTGTTTGTTACAAAAGACCAGAGAGCAAAACGTTTCTTGTTCCAGCGCTTCTGTGTCGTGATTCAGAGGGGAAATGCCTTTTACGTCTTGGCTACGAGTCCAACTTCAGAGGAACTTGAAGAATTATCGATTCTGTCCGTGACATTTACCAATGTTTCCCATTGACGTGTTTTTCATTTTACTTGTATTGGAAGTGTAGTGTATGTGTCAAGGTCACATTTTGTAATCATATAACCTTGTACAATAAATTTCCCTATATTATATATATATATATATATATATATATATATATATATATATATATATATATATATATATATATATATATATATATATATATATATATATATCCCTAAAAATAATCAACCAACCTTTTGACTTTAAGGAAGAAAATGTAGTTATTCTACTGTATAAAGCTCTGGTGTATTAATCTAAGTAATCACTTATATTACTGAGTCCAAGCACGGACACCCTCCCCCCCCTCCATCTTGAGAAAACAACATAGCTGCTTTTGAAAAAGTTCAACACTGGGCAACACAAATATTTCCAGAACTAAGTCACCTCTAACAACTGAGGGCCACGACAAACAACACTGCAACCCTTTCCTTCCCAAAAGTCTTATAATATTAATGATCCAAGATAAACTGAGTTACTTCCTACAGACGAGTCCACTGACAGGGTCACCTGGCGAGTAAACTAAAGCACGACACAGGTGTCAATGGACATCAGAGTCAGCCTACCTGTCAGCACACAGGATACCTATTAACATTATAATCCGCACTGTTGTATGCCTCCCTGTGGCCATTTCAATCAATAAAACACCGGGTTGTGGCAATGTTTAAGTATAAGGTAAGGTATAGAGGACTCCTGGAATGCCAGGTAATGTGTAGTCCTTAAAACAGTCCTGTTTCCTTAAAACAGTGTAGACTTAAAACAGTCCTTGTACTGAATGCTCTTTACGCAACCAAACTGAATAACAACATTTCTGGTGTTTAGACTATTTACACGACACCCAGGATCAACGACTTAAAACAGGCAGTTTCATCCACAGCAATGATATTATCCATTGCTGATGAAGAAACCTAAAACCCTCTATAATATCTTTCAACTCACGTTGGTAGCCACCCTCTTGACACCCAATAATAACCTTCCCAAATTGCTTGCCCACAATGCCTTCGCTAAACGCAAATATAAAGGACAATCAACCTTCGCCATTAAAACTACTGAAGATCAACTATCAAGACAACAATAAAGCAAAGAGTCAAAAACTGTCCTTCGTCTGTGATCATTACTCCTGTGAGCACAAAGACTGCAGCAAAACAAACCCACACCTGTCAAAGGGCTTGCACAAGATACCCCTTCTTATCTTGAGATGATTTCGGGGCTTAGCGTCCCCACGGCCCGGTCCTCGACCAGGCCTCCTTTTTGTTCCACACCCCCCAGGAAGCAGCAGCCCGTAGCAGCTGTGTAACTCCCACGTATCTCAGTCACAGTTCACCCAGTGAGCCAACTGCACGCTGACTTTGTCTCCAGTAGCACAGAGCATCACCTTCACTCACCAGACCACTCCACAAGTGATCATTTGAATTTCATCATGGAATTCCAATTGACTTATAATCGATCCAGCAATGCTGCTCAGTGTAGGAAAAGACCGTCGATAATGGATACTAGTTCTGAAAGTGACGGCGAGTGGCATCACGTGAATAAGGCAAACAGGACAAGCCACTCCATGACGACCCATCGCCCATTAATCTCTCCAGCTTCTCCAGCTCTCCCAGCGCCTCAGACTAGATCTACGCTTCCAGTCTTCAAAGTGCAGCACACGGAAGGTAAGTCTTCCTACGCTACTGTAGTGGACCTGGAAAAAGAGTACCCCCAGCTCCAGGTCAGAGCAAAACCTAATCTCAGAGGAGAATACATTCTGAGGCCGAAAGACGAGTCGGCCGCTACGATTCTAAAAAATTACGCAAAATGTGAGGAACTGAAACCAGAGGATAAAATAAGTAAAATCATTGTCCTCCACTATCCCTTGCATATGGCCCTTGGCCATCTCGAAAAGCTGAACTATGTGGTGTCAGCAGAGAGATGCCAAGTACGAACCACAAAACAGGAAACTCGACAAGTCCTTCTCACAGTAAGAGGACGGATCCCGGAGAAACTTGACCTTGGAATCTGGGGGGTGTTCCAACACAGGCCTTACACCCCAGAACCCCTAAGATGCTTTAGATGTCAGAGATTTGGGCATCACAAAGATGGCTGCCAACGCCCAGTGAGGTGCGGAGTCTGCAGCCAGCCCCATGACACAAAAACATGTATTGATAAACTCAAGGCAAACCACCCTGTTCAGGCAAAATGCCCAAATTGTTTCAAGGCACATCATGCCTGGAACTTGAAATGCCCTGAAAGGCTCAAAAGGCTTCAAACGAACCCCACCACGCCTACAGCGGAGCCGAAACCCCCACCAAAACGAATATCAGCTCCCATGCCCACTAAAACCGCGTGGGGTCTACCCATTCAGGAAGAGGGGGCACACGGCCCTTCACCATCGGCCATGGTGAAGGGTGAGAAGACAGTATAGGACAAAAAAAAAATTGGAGGACACAAGAATCATGTTCAAAGCAGTCGGCCTCCCAATTCATCCAGCAAGCACACTGGGGCCAATAGAAGTAGCAATTCCAGTGTCAAAGTTACCACCGAGAAGGGTCTAAAAGCTACTAGGCCCCAAACCTGCACAACATTAAATAGTGCTCCCACTGAACTGGACGCTCTCTGGCCAATGCTCAAAACTTTGGTCACTGAGTTGATCGAAAGTCTGCTGTCTTCACATGGAATCAAGCAAACCACAGAGACTCGGAAGACAATTGAGCACAAGCTCAAAAAATTCGAAGATGTAATATCCACACCGTCAAGACAGCAGGGCAGGAGACACCCCCATAAAAAGCAGATAGAGTCCAGCTCGTCGGAAAGCGACATTGATGAGTCAATTTCAGGTCCACTAAGAACCTATACACCAATTGCAACTTCCATGGCGTGTTCATCAGACTCCATGGATACCACGGAATTATCAGCAAATTCCAAGAACCTAGAGGTCTAAAGATCCTGCAATGGAATGCGCAAGGACTGTGCACTAAATTGCAACACTTGCAATGCATAGCAGCAACCAAGGGCATAGACATCCTGATACTACAGGAGAGCTTGCTTCCAGCCGGATTAGAACCTAAAATCTCAGGCTATCGAGGCTTCTTCCTTCCATGGATCAATGGGAAATCCAGGGGATGTGCAATCTATGTAAAATGTGACCTGATCTCCAAATCCATAACCAGCCCACCCAATTGTGGAGCAGGGACAGAGGTAATGGGAGTCACCATTGAGCTAAAACACGACAAACTTGAAGTGTTCAATGTGTACAGGTCTCCACAAGCCGAAATGGATCTCTCTGTGTTATTTGGACACGCGACAACAACAAACACAATCATTTGTGGAGATTTTAATGCCCATCATCGATTGGCACTGGGCTCGAACAAAACAAATGAAGCCGGCATACACATTACACATCTACTGGACCAGCTTCCAGAAATACAAATCCTAAACAAGAATGAACCTACCCACATCCAAGGAGGCAGATTAGACCTAACCTTCGTGTCAGCCTCCCTAAGAGATGCAGCAACATGGTCAGTTGAGCCCACACTCACAAGCGACCACTATGGGATCCAAATTGATCTTCAGTTAGACCTACCCACCCCACCTCCGCCTCCATCTGAAGCCTGGAACTTTGCTTTAGCAAACTGGGACCGATTTCAAAACCTCATTTCAGAGTGGCAAAGAAACTATGATCTTCCCGAAGACATTAATCAGGCAGAACAAGAATTTGTCAAAGCGATTCAAAGTGCAGCCAACCACTCAATCCCACTGAAAAAATAGTCCACCGGACACCATAAAGATCATTGGTACTATTGCGAACGTGTCAAAGAACTCAACCATAGACTCAATAGAACAAGAAAGCTATACAAAAAGCAGCCAAGTGACCGCAACAGGATCTTACTTTGTGAGGTCAAGGAACATGTACATCGAGAGACCAGACAAATAAAAGAACAAAAGTGGCTGGAATGGTGTTCACACCTGAATGAACACACCTCTCTCGGAGAGATGTGGCAGCAAATTCACCGGGCCAAAGGGAATAAAACACCTAAAGCTCCACACCCCAAGAATCCTCAACAGGAAGCCGAAGTACTGGCAACCAGGTTTGCAGAGAGAGCAGCCAGCAATCAACTTCCACCAGATGTATTAGCAGTACAGACCGGACTAGAGGAAGAAAGGTGGCACAGAATCCTTACAGCATGTGAAGAAGTCTCTGACACTAATGCCCCCTTCACACTGGATGAGCTCAATCGGGCTAAGAAAAACTCCAAGGATACATCCCCTGGAGCCGACAAAATAACCTATAAAATGATTAGAAACCTCGGCCCAGAGGGAGACGCTGCATACCTAAGGTTAATTAATTTAGCCTGGACTTCTCAAACTAGACCTTCTGCTTGGAATAGAGCAGACATAGTGCCGATCCCAAAACCCAAAGATCCAGCTAATCCCAGGCCCATCTCTCTCCAAAGCTGTGCAGCCAAGACGGCTGACAGAATGGCACTCAACAGACTGGAGTGGAAAATGCCTAAACTGCACCATGATATGTATGCCTATAGAAGAGGGGTTGGCACAGTGGAATGTATTACAACTCTGTTAGCTCACTTGAATGACAGACCAGGAATGCTGATATTCCTGGACCTCGAAAAAGCCTTTGAACTGGCTAGCGCCCCAGCTATTCTCTGCTGCCTCATTGACAAAGAGGTCAGAGGCAACCTGCTCTCCTGGACCAAAAACTGTCTCATAAACAGAGAAGCAAGAGTAAAACTTCATGGCACAGTCTCTGAGTACAAAAGACATGAAAATGGTACACCGCAAGGAGGTATTCTCAGCCCTCTTCTCTTCAACTGTTTACTGGAAAGAATAATGAGGTTGAAACTCCCACATCACTGCAGGCTGCTAAACTACGCGGACGACTTTGTCATCATCATAAAAGGAAGGGATGCGGCGCGCCTTGCACCCAAATGCTTAGACTGCATCAGTAAAGAGGCAAAACAGATTGGGATCAAACTCAACCCCTCAAAGTCAAAGGCCATGCCCATAAAAATAGCGAAGCCCAACATCCAACTCACAGTACAGGGTCAACCAATAGAATTGGTCGACACCTATCAGTATCTAGGAATCATCCTGGACACACACATGAATTTTAATGCTGCGGTCACTTACTTGAGAGAGCGAACTGCGGCCCGGACGGCAATCCTCAGGTCGCTAACCTCCCTTTCTGGAGGAGCCAATCTGCAAGTCCTTCGCACATACTATGTACAGGCAGTCAGATCAGTGATCGATTATGCCGCACCTGCACTCACAAATCTATCACACCAACAGTGGAAAAAGCTTTAAGTTGCCCAAAACAATGCTATGAGAGCTGCACTGGGAACCCCCATGTGGACCAGGCTTGAAACTCTTAGACTGGAGACGGGTTTGCCCTCTCTACAAGAAAGAATATCACAAAGGACAGCTACAATTATCAGTAAGATAATTATTTCTTCTGATCCAATCCCAGTACGGCAGGCCTTGGTGGTTGGACTAGGCCAAAACAATGGAAACTCTTGGGTTGCAAGAGCAGGAAAAGTCCTAAACAGACTACATTTAAAAAACATGATGATTCTTGATAGAGAGGGTGATCATCCACACCCAAATTACACTCCTTCTGTGCCGTAAGAAGAGCCTACTTTCAAAATAGTAATAGAAAGTCTCCCAATGAAAAAGGCTGCCTATGATCCGACAATCCTAAGGCGCATAATAGAAGAGCAAATGTATAGCATAGCAGTAGCAGGAGCCACCCACATCTTCACAGACGGATCGGTGGACACAGAATATGAGAGTGCTGGCGCTGCTCTTTGCACGACCAGCGTACAGGCGTATTGGAGACTGGGAGGACTAGTATCATCAACCCAAACTGAGCTGTTTGCCATACAACAGGCATTCGCATATGTGATTGCACAAAACACTCAAAATGCAATCATACACACAGACTCAAAAGCTGCACTTCAAATACTAGGACAAAAACAGTGGAAAGATAATGTGGAAATAATTACCACCATTTTGTATCTTGGAGCAGTCGCTAAAGGCAAAGGACTCAACATAACTTTAAACTGGATTCCATCCCATATTGGAATCCCATTAAATGAAAAAGCTGATGAAATTGCTAAATTGGCAACTCGTCATCCAGTGATACATAAAACAATTCAACCCAGCCTAGAGAACATAAAAAACATCATCACCAAAAAACTCTCACATCTCAACAAAGCCTACCTACACCAGAGAATAGCTGAAGGTTCGCCATCTGCAACATGGTATCTTCAGGCAACCAAATTAGAAAGGTTAAATATCCCAAAAGGAATCCAGGGGGAAATAGCAGTTAGGTTATATAGATTACGTCTAGGTTACAGATGCAACTGGGAGATTGGTGAACCTCGACAGAGAGAGTGCATCTTCTGCCAAACTGTCACAGAAAAGCCATTACTTCACTATCTTCTGGAATGTGAAGCAACCAATGACCTTAGAAGAGCTTTAAGAGTTCCTGAATCATGCAGTGGCCACCCTGAAGCCATCAACACAGCCACTCTCCTGGTCAACAAAGGTGTCCAGCAGCTGGACACCCTCATAAAGACTGTGAAGCAGTATCCTCCCCCGCGATAACAGTTTGATGGTTAAATGCAACCTCAGAATACTGAGAAAAAAAATTGTACCACTTACGGGCTATTCATGCCCGTGCCACCTTGTAACACGGGATGGGGTCCTCTCTCTACTTCTCTACCTTCTACTCCCTCTACCCGTATTCTTACTTTTTATTCTCTACCAAGGGACTCCAAAACTTTTACCAAAGCCAACTCCACGCCACGTGGTCCTAAGACGATTGACCGACTTAGGATTCTACACCCAGTATGACGTGACCTAGGCTCTGAACAAAACCCTAGAGTCGCCTCTACGCTGCCACCACCAGACCAGTAACACAAGAGCAATGATCGAGGTCTGGATCGATCACGCTAATTAATCAACCTAGGGGCTTGATCCCCACTATAAACGATGACCTTGAGTGTGGAATAAATTACACGGTAATGATAATTCCGATTCGATGTTAGAATCGGCGCCCAATACAACTCTGCCTCGTGTGGACCACGTGACCAGGACAAGTATACACATAACCAAATGGAAACAATAAAAATGCAAAATATTAACAAATTTAATTTATTAAAAGAAAAACTAAAACAAAATCTAAATATGTTCACTCCCTATCACTTTAACACTCCCTACTTGACCTGAATGGCAAATGAGAAGACTATCCCTATAATTAACAATAGCAACTATACCTTGGGCGACCAGCTCTAGATGTTGGCTGGTCTTGGGGAGAGGTAAGATGGTTGGCCTCTCCCAGTTGATCCCGTCTCCACACTGATCTGTCCTCGTCTGATCTCGCCCAGACTAGAACATTGTATTGTTCCGCATCGCTTACCCAGTTACTTTAGCAAGGTTAAGTTATAACAATTAACCTCTGTTTGTACTGAATTGATCCAGACTGGTTGAATTATTTTACTTAAATTAAGTTACACAAACATCTAACGGCAAAGCTGTTCCCGATCCCCCAATAATGGATAATTAAAACTTTGAGAAATAGTAGACCTGTCAACCCTGCTGACCTATGACCGCCGGTCACTCCGCCTTACAAGTTAGATCTGATTCGTGACGTCACTGATGGTGACTTAAACTCAATAATTAGAATACTCTTGATGTTGTACCCAGTACTATTATACAATACAATTTTAATACAAAATGAATAAAGGCTAATTTCTCTAAATTACTGAATACTATAGGATGATTCATTATACGCAGCTATGAACAAAGCGTCGGTTATTTCCACCGCGAATTCCCCTGGGGGTCAGGTCACCATGCGGCTCAGCTTCCCATTCTCTTTTGTCGATAAACCACTCTGGATAATTCTTACAACAGCCTAGTTTGTTACAACCTCTTGGGTGGCTTAATCTTTATCAATCAATCAATCAATCCCACGTACCTATTTACTGTCATGTGAACAGTCATCAGGGTGAAAGAAACTGCCCATTTGTTTCCGCCTCCACCGGGGATCGAATCCGGAACCTCACGACTACGAACCCGAAGCGCTGTCCACTCAGCTGTCAGACCCCTGACCACATTGTTCACAACCTTATACATACATGGAACATGCAGCAGTTGCATGGCGCCCATATCTCAAGAAGCACATCAATAAACTGGAAAAGTGCAAATACAACCGAAAGCCTTCCAGAACTGAGAAACATGAGTTACAAAATAAGGCTAGATGTGTTTACCAAAAACACAGGTGTAAACAGGTGTTTACAGTTTACCAAAACTAGACGAAAAAGTAGTGAAAACGGCGATTAGTCTGATTTTGCCCAAATCCCGCTGCATTTTTCAAAATACGAAGCCTATCAGAAATATGACTTGAGTATTATTTGTGAGCGGATTTCTGCGTGATTGCAGTATTTGGAATTTTTAAATTACTACTTTTTATACCGAAAATATGCTAATTCGTTAAATCTTTTTTGTCAACAAAAAATTGGCAAACTCCCAACAAAAATAATGGCAAACTCCCAACAAAAATAACAAACGCCCAACAAAAAAGTGCCAAACACGCCAATAAATAAATTCCAAATCTAAAAAAAAAAAAAAAAAATAGAAATCCGCCAACAAAAAATTCGAAATCCGCCGACAAAAAAAATCAAAATCCCCAATAAGAAATCCAAATCCGCCAACAAAAAATGTCAATCTCAACAAAAAAATTCTAATCCGCAAACAAAAATTCCAAATACGCCATCGGAAAAATTACAAATCCGCCAACAGAAAAATTTCAATTCCCCAAACAACAAAACCCAAATTTGCAAATAAAATATTCCAAATCCATAAAGAAAACATTCTAAATCCTCCATCCATTAAGCAACAATGTAGGACTGAAAACACATGATTTTTCACTCATACACTTATAAACCTATGGAACCGCCTATCTGCCGAAACCGTAAATGCCAAATCTGTTATTTTTTTTTTTAAATATGCGGCATGGAGATTGAAACCGAGATATCTAAATTTAGTACCAGAAAAGACCACATTATAATAAACCACTGTTAATGACAAAGCCTATTAAAACATATAACATTAAATAAAAACCGAAACACCTGACAGCAAGGCAATAACAGCAGACGCCCTCAGGATGAGAAGAATAAGTGGACAAGATCCGGCGAGAAGTAACGACTAGAAAACTTTGACAATTCTCCCGCCTAACTGAGGATGTAAACAGATGGCCGTTGTTACAACTTGGCGCCAAAGTTCACGAGGCGAGAATTTGGCGGGAGAACTTGTGTCTTATTGGAATTTAGAGGAAGCATTTGAGTGCCAAAAAAAATTTGGCACTTTAGAACGGCAGTTTCTTGACATTGGGACCGCTCCAGAGAACGAGTTGATGAAATAGGGATATTAGATGAACTTATAGCTAATCTTGACCTATATATTCTGTACTCCCTCACATAGAATAGGATATTAATACCCTGTTGTGTGTACATAAGCTCGCTAATTGAGACAAAATTTAGTCTACTAATTCTCGGATTCCTATTTACCTCTAGGTGAAAAGATGCATCAGGTGTAACCAACAAGTCTTAATATCTCAACCCATTTGTGGGATTCAACCCCAAGACAACATGGCTGTGGGCTGCCAATAGGCTATGAGTGACCGTTGTCAAACGTTACCTCATTCTAATGAGACAACGTTTTCTAATTCTAATTTTAATAAAAGAAAAATCTAATTCTTTTATTTATTATGCACCCCATTAGAACGCCACATGTCCCAACTGATGTCTTTGGCATTTATACTTTTAGTTTATTTTAAACCAGTTCTCATTTACAATTTACATTCCATTTTATTATATAGAAAAACGGAGAGGAAGGAACAGGGAAAAAGTGAAGAGTGAGATGGAGAAGCAGAGAATGAAATAGGAGGTAAACTAGGAAGAACAAAGAGGAGACGAAATTAGAAAGTCAAAGAAAACACACCCAAAAATACTTGATCAAAACAACAATGGGTTAGAATTCCTTACATGCCTACTCTCCCCCTCCCTGCCTCTCACCCCTCCCCTCCCAGCCTTTCACCCCCCCTTCCCCCCTGCTTCTCGTCCCTTCCCTCTTACATCTCGTCCCTTCCATCCCTGCCTCTCATCCCTTCCACCATTGCCTCTCACCCCTGCCATCCCTGCCTCTCACCCCTGCCATCCCTGCCTCTCACCCCTCCCCTCCCAGCCTTTCACCCCCCCCTTCCCCCCTGCTTCTCGTCCCTTCCCTCTTACATCTCGTCCCTTCCATCCCTGCCTCTCATCCCTTCCACCATTGCCTCTCACCCCTGCCATCCCTGCCTCTCACCCCTGCCATCCCTGCCTCTCACCCCTCCCCTCCCAGCCTTTCACCCCCCCCCCTTCCCCCCTGCTTCTCGTCCCTTCCCTCTTACATCTTGTCCCTTCCATCCCTGCCTCTCACCCCTTCCATCCGTGCCTCTCATCCCTTCCATCCCTGCCTCTCACCCCTGCCATCCCTGCCTCTCACCCCTGCCCCCCCCCCGCCGAACCCGGTTTCTAAAACTCCTTTTTCCTCTTCACCGAATGCAAGAGCGATCCACCTTGTGGCAGCCAATCAAAAGTGACGGAACTTCAAAAGACGCAGTTATGATTGGATGGCGGACTGGCGCCCGTTTTGCCTACTTTCGGGCCAAGAGCATCGACTAGTGTTTACAAACGTCTTTATTTGTAAATTTGGTGTTTGTGCCAACAAATATTAACACACATTATTAGTTTATTTTTTTTATTTACTGAAGGAACTCATACAGGGATGAAGATACAAATTTGGCTTTAAGTTCCGTTGTCAGGGACAGGAAGCCTGTGTACTTGCATCGAGGTCCCCCATAAGGTCCACCTACTGACCTTCCCCAGGATGTAACCCCCACTACTGACCTTCCCCAGGATGTAACCCCCCACAACACTTCCCTAACTCCCGGGTAACTATTTGATGCTAGGTGAATAGAGGCATTAGGTGAAAGGAAACGTGCCCAATCATTTCTGTCCCGCCCAGGATCCTCGATTGTGAGTTGAGAATGAAGCCAACTGTATTACTAGACCCTTTAACCCTTGAAATGTAAAATTTTCTCTATTTTGCCCAGTTCTTTAATTAGAAATAAATAAAATTTACAAATTTATATTAATTCCACAGTATGCGAAATATAAATTGCAATAAGAACTTCATTGCATGCTAGATGCAGGCCCTCCACATTCTGTGGAGACAAAGCCTAGATACTGGCGTTATTCCTGATATACTAAAAACAGCAGAGATAACACCACTTCATAAAGGAGGAAATAAGGCAGAGGCAAAAAATTACAGACCGATAGCACCGCACATCATAAAAAATTTTGAGAGAGTGCTAAGAAGTAAGATCACAAAATACATGGAATCACAGCATCTCCATAACCCCGGACAACATGGTTTCAGAACAGGGCGCTCTTGCCTGTCGCAGTTGCTGGACCACTATGATATGGCATTAGATGCCATGGAAGACAAACAAAACGCTGATGTAATTTACATAGATTTCGCAAAAGCTTTTGATAAATGTGACCATGGTGTTATTGCACATAAAATGTGTTCAAAAGGAATTACCGGAAAAATAGGCAGATGGATCTACAATTTCCTGACCAACAGAACCCAGTGTGTAATAGTCAACAAAACAAAATCCAGCCCATCAACCGTGAAGAGCTCAGTCCCCCAGGGTACTGTGCTTGCTCCAGTACTTTTTCTCATCCTCATATCGGACATAGACCAGAACACAATCTATAGCACTGTATCATCCTTTGCAGATGACACTAGGATCTTCATGAGAGTTGGCAACATAGAGGACACGGCAAGCCTCCAATCAGATGTAGATCAGGTCTTTCTATGGGCTACAGAAAATAATATGGTGTTTAACGAAGATAAGTTCCAGCTCATGCGCTATGGAAAAAATGAAAATATAAAAACAGAAACCACGTACAAAACTCAGGCAAATCATAACATAGAACGAAAAGGCAATGTAAAGGATCTGGGTGTACTCATGTCGGAAGACCTTACCTTTAAAGAACACAATAAAGTAGCCGTCACAACTGCAAGAAAAATGACAGGTTGGATAACAAGAACTTTTCACACTAGAGATGCTATACCGATGATGATACTTTTCAAATCGCTTGTGCTCTCTAGAGTGGAGTACTGCTGCACAATGACAGCACCTTTCAAAGCTGGAGAAATTGCTGACCTGGAGAGCGTGCAGAGATCCTTTACTGCTAGAATCCACTCAGTAAAACATCTAAACTATTGGGACCGACTAAAGAGCCTAAAACTGTACTCTCTTGAGCGCAGGCGGGAGAGGTACATAATAATTTACACGTGGAAAATATTAGAGGGGCTGGTCCCAAACCTGCACACAGAAATAACATCACATGAGACCAGAAGACATGACAGGATGTGCAGAATACCCCCGTTGAAAAACAGAGGTGCAACAGGTACTCTGAGAGAGAACTCTATCAACATCAGAGGCCCGAGACGGTTCAACACGCTTCCACTACACATAAGGGGCATAACTGGCCGACCCCTCACAGTGTTCAAGAGAGAACTGGATAAGCACCTCCAAAGGATACCTGATCAACCAGGCTGTGACTCATACGTCAGGCTGCGAGCAGCCGCGTCCAACAGCCTGGTTGATCAGTCCGGCAACCAGGAGGCCTGGTCGACGACCGGGCCGCGGGGACGCTAAGCCCCGGAAGCACCTCAAGGTAACCTCAAAGTAAGGTAGATTTAAATTGAGGTCTTAGAAAGGGCATTCCTGGTCTTCTTAATTGTAGGTCCCAACAAATCATGACTCCCTGAACCTTCTCACAATTCTCTAGTTCATATCTGGTACCTGTTTTATTTTATTTTTAGGTTTAAAATGTCTGTATTTGTTAACACTGCTTCTGCCAGATCTTAAAATACAGTATTTTGAAACTCCGTTCAAGTCTTTGTTTTTTTTCATTGTATTTTACCGGCCATAAACAAACCAAGAGAAGACTAAAACTAGATAAAGTCCAAACGTTTATTACAAGACTTGTCGGTAAACTCAAAAGGCTAAACTATAAGAAAAGACTGAGGAAACTAGACCTCAGTACACTCAAAAAATTGGTATGGCAAATAAGCAACATCACTACACATAAGGTTCTTAGAAAAAATTATAATTTAACATAAACGCTATGTTCAGCATGAGTAAGGGCAGGTCGAGTCGCTATTGGTGAAAGCAAAGAAATCTAGAAGCACTTGCTCAGTGCAGCCACTGCTACATTGGGCCCAGACCAAGCTACTCCTTTGACCCTTCCGACTACCGCCCTCCGCTCCCCCTCCCTCCTCTGTGGTATGGATAAGCCCCAAGCCCCCAGTGGTGACCACCTCATCACCTGGAGCAGCTACTTCTCTCATTGTGACAACTGCACCTCTCTCAACTGGCACCCCCAGTGACAACTCTCACTGGGGGGGTGCTCGGTGCCAACTCCCCCACCGTTACCCGCACGATCCCTTCCAGTGCTAATATGCTCAACACCTTGCTTGGTTCCGCTACATGGACTAAATACTTTGATCTTAACCATTTGGACTCTACACATCCTGACGATTTCTTCCTTCATAAACACCTCGTTGATTCGATGGATGTATCTGTTACTTTTAACCCCACCCGTCTCTTGGTACACGTGTCGTTGCTGCTGCTCCTCAGGATGAAGCTGCCCGCTTAGCCTCATTGTCCAGAGTTGGGGAGATCCCTATTAAGGTCTCCAAAAATGCCTGGCTAAATGCCAGTATTGGCACTGTTATCCTCCCGCACCATGTTGCGACTGGTGTTAGGGACCTGAAAGATTGCCACGAGGATATTAAACATATCCTTGAAGCCCAAGACCATTCCGTCCTCCAGGTTGATACGTTTAATCAAACCCCTCGTGGATGTCATCATCAGCCTCTTTGCGTTGTGAAAATCACTTTTGATAGCTGGACCCTTCCGCCTTCTATAATTCTTGCTGGTGCCCGATGCTCTGTTCAGGAGTACATTCCTTCTCCTAGACTTTGCAATAAGTGCTGGAAATTTGGGCATGGTGCCCTCAAATGCATGAGTACAGTATCTCTATGCCCCATGTGTGAGGACTCAGGTCACTCTAAGACAGAATGCTCTTCTCCCCAGGCTCGCTGTCTCAATTGCAGCGAAGCCCACCCTAGTTCTCCCGTGTGTGTATACACTACAAATTTGAGGAAGCTTTCCTCAATTTGAAACACTGCACTCGTTTCCTGAGGCAAGACGCAAAGTCTGCCGTCTCTCCTCTTTCGCTAATGTATCTTATGCTCGTGTGCTGTGTTCCACCTCTCCTCGCCCTTTCCTCCTTTCTCAGTCTCACAACCGTTTCCAGGCTTAGACCCGGACACGTCCACTGCCTCCTCCCCTGATCCTTACGTTCTGAGCCATGGAGTCCTTCTAGTTCCCCATCTGGTGTTTTCCCCCCCTTTCCTTCCCATTCTGCCATGTCTCCTGTGTCTTCTTTCCCATCTCCCTCCGATCCTTCTCCCCAACCCTTTCCCTCCTCTTGGCCCTCTATGCCATCTGTCTATCCAGGCTGTTGTCCATCTTCCTCCCAGCAATCTTTCTGATGTTCACTCCCATTCTTCTTCTCCTGTTGAGACAATTGAGTCTTTCGCCCAGTACGTTGTTGCTGGCACTCCTGTCTCTTTGAGTCAGAAACATAAGCCTGGCTCGTCTCCTTCCTCCTTCCCGGCGGGTAAGAAGGCATTGCTTTCTTCCTCACCCCCCACCCCTGACTCTATCACTGCGTCCCCTCCCATTTCGGTGGTCGAGCCCCCCTGTCACAGCTATAGATGTTCCTTTAGCCCCTGATTCTCTCTCGGTTGGTGCCCTTGCTGGGATGCGCTCCCCTGTTTCTGCACCTCTTCCCCTCCCCTTGCTGCCCTTGACCACCCCTCTCCATTGCCTCCTACTCCAGGCCCTGTCTGCCTGCCTCTGGTTCGTCCTCCCACTACCTTAACTCCATCGTCCTTAGAAAGTTTACCCATGCCCCCTAACCTTGATTTCACTGACCCTGATCCTGATCCTGAGCTTCTTTAATATGTTGTGTTCTTCTTTACCCTTGTTTCTTCATTGTTCTCTGTTGCTGTTCTCTGTCCTTTTGACTATGTCTATTCTTCAATGTAACATTTGTGGATTTTATGCCAACTTCCATGAACTCCAGCTTCTGATTACACAGTTTTCACCGTTTTGTGTATGTCTCCAGGAGCCAGTGCTTGGTGCGCGTCCTGGTCACTTTCGTGGTTTCTCTCCTTTTTTTCCTTTCTCTCCCATCCCCCCAAGCCCAGCTTTTGCGGGGGGGGGGGGGGGGCCATAACTCTACTGCTCTCTTGATTCGTACTGACATTCCCTTTCGTTCCTCCTACTTTTTCAGTCGCCTATCCGATGTTCTGCAGCCTGTATCTTTGTGAGTAAATGGTATACGGTGTGTTCCATTTATCTCCCCCTCAAATATCCCGCTTTCTCTTCCTGATCTTAAGTACCTATTGGACTCCTTACCAGAGCCTGTGCTCCTGTTGGGTAATTTCAACTGTCGGTATACCCTCTGGGGTGATGTTCTGACAAACACCCAAGGCCGCCTTCTCGAACTGTTTGTCCTCACTTCTTCTGAATTCTGGTGAACCCACTCACGTGGACTCGTGCACTCGCACCCTTTCCTGTCTTGATCTTTCTCTCTGCTCGTCGTCTCTTCATTTAAATTTCACGTGGCAGGTTTTTGATGACCTCCATAACAGTGACCATTTTCCCATCCTTGTTATCTTTTTCTCCTTTCACCCTCCCCTCTCCTTCCCTAGGTGGCAGTTCACCAAGGCTGACTGGAAGCTATTCATCCTCCGTGCTTCTCTCTCCGATGTGCCTCTTCCTTGAGCCTTCCTCCTTTTTCATGACACTGTATTCAACCCTGCCCTCCACTCTATTCCTCGCTCTACCTCCTGGGGCACGCAGAAGTGCATTCCCTGGTGGAATGCAGACTGTGCTCGGGCTGTCCGCTGTAAGCGTGCAGCCTGAGACACCGACGTCGGCAAACGGCTGATTCTTTTATCTTGTTTCGGAAGGCGACTGCAGTGACCTGTAGGACCATCCATACGGCTAAACGTGAGAATTAGAAATCTTATGTCTCCACCATTACGTCCGATATTCCTCTGCTGCAGATCTGGAAGAAAATCTTCAAGGTAATGGGTAAGTTTGTTCCACATGTCTCGCTGGTCCTTCACCTCCATGCTACTCTTGTGGCGGATCCAGTGACGGTCGCGACCGAATTGGGTTCCCACTTTTCAACTGTTATCTCCGGTTCTCATCTTCCTCAATCCTTCCTTCTTCGTAAGCCTGTTCTCGAATTTCATCCCTTAGATTTCCGCACTCATCTCCGACTTCCCTATAACATCCCATCTCTCTCTCTCCGAACTTCAGTCTGCTCTGGCCCACTGCAGTTCTACGACAGCGGGCTCAGATGACATTCATTATGAGATTCTTCTCCATCTCCCTCCGTGCACGTCTCAGTATTTACTGAATCTGTATAACCGTGTCTGGGAGTCGACGTCAGTCCCTGTGGGCTGGCTCAATGTGGTTGTTCTCCCTATTTGGAAACCGGGGTCTCTGGGGACATCCCCTAAGGACTTCCACCCCATTGCCCTCACGAGTTGCGTCTGCAAACTCTTTGAACGTATGGTCAATGTCCGTCTGATGTGGTTCTTGGAACACCATCACCACCTCTCCCCTTCTCAATTTGGTTTTCGCAAGTGCCGCAGCACGACTGATTTGGTGAACTTAGAGGTCTATATTCGTACTGCTTTTGCTGCAAAGACCTCCGTTGTTGCTGTCCTTTTTTTACCCAGAAAATACATATTACACCACCTGGAGATACCATATTCTATCCCAACTTTGTCCTTTTGGCCTTCGTGGTAATCTCCCTTTCTTCCTCTGAAGCTTCCTCTCTTGTCATTCCTTCAGAGTGAGGCTTGCTACCACTCTCTCTGCCTCTTTTCAGCAATACGAAGGAGTACCCCAAAGTAGTGTTCTAAGCACTACTCTTTTTCTTGTTGTCCTCAATGGTCTTCTTTTCTCCCTTCCCTCTGGCATCTTCTCAGCGCTTTATGTCGATGATCTTACCCTTTGCTGTTGGGGTGATGACTCTCCTTTCCTTCAATGACGGCTTCAACTTGCAATTGATGCCGTGTCGTCTTAGGCCACCAATCATGGCTTCAAGTTCTCTACAACAAAGACTTGTGCTATGACTTTTACTCGGAAGCATGTCGTTCTTTGCCCCTCTTTGTCGTTTTATGGTCATCTCTATGTGTACAAAGATTCTGCTAAACTTTTGGGGTTAATCTTTGACACTCAATTGTCTTGGTCACCCCATATCTCTTACCTCCGAGTTGAATGCTCTATGGCCCTTAACCTCCTTAAGCTCTTGCCGCATACTTCTTGGGGGGCTGATAGACGAACGCTCCTCGCTTTACATTCCTCTCTCGTACTGTCTAAACTCAATTATGGTTGCCCTGCTTACTCATCTGCTTCTCCTTCTACTCTTCGCCGTCTTGATGCTCTGAATCATACTGGGTTACGCCTCAGCTCTGGTGCCTTTTGTTCAACTCCTACCCTCAGCCTGTATGTTGAAACTAGTGTCCTGTCTCTTCAGGACCGCCATGATCGCTACTATCTTTGCTACCTTGTGCGGTCCTTACAACACCCTCACTCTCCCTTATGTCGTGCTTTAACTTTCGCCTCTCCTGTGGTCCCTGTTCCCCTTCACCATCACTTTCTTTCTGTACGGTTGACTCGCCTACAGAATTCTCTTTACCTTGACCTTACCTTGAGGTTACCTTGAGGTTACTTTGAGGTTACCTTGAGGTGCTTCTGGGGCTTAGCGTCCCCGCGGCCCGGTCGTCGACCAGGCCTCCTGGTTGCTGGACTGATCAACCAGGCTGTTGGACGCGGCTGCTCACAGCCTGACGTATGAGTCACAGCCTGGTTGATCAGGTATCCTTTGGAGGTGCTTATCTAGTTCTCTCTTGAACACTGTGAGGGGTCGGGCAGTTATGCCCCTTATGTGTAACGGAAGCGTGTTGAACAGTCTCGGGCCTCTGATGTTGATAGAGTTCTCTCTCAGAGTACCTGTTGCACCTCCGCTTTTCAACGGGGGTATTCTGCACATCTTGCCATGTCTTCTGGTCTCATGTGAAGTTATTTCTGTGTGCAGGTTTGGGACCAGCCCCTCTAATATTTTCCACGTGTAAATTATTATATATCTCTCCCGCCTGCGCTCAAGGGAGTACAGATTTAGGCTCTTTAGTCGGTCCCAATAGTTTAGGTGTTTTACTGAGTGAATTCTAGCAGTATAGGATCTCTTCACGCTCTCCAGGTCGGCAATTTCTCCAGCTTTGAAAGGGGCTGTCATTGTACAGCAGTACTCCACTCTAGAGAGCACAAGCATTTTGAAAAGTGTCATCATCGGTATAGCATCTCTAGTGTGAAAAGTTCTTGTTATCCAACCTGTCATTTTTCTTGCAGTTGTGACGGCTACTTTATTGTGTTCTTTAAAGGTAAGGTCTTCCGACATGAGTACACCCAGATCCTTTACATTGCCTTTTCGTTCTATGTCATGATTTACCTGAGTTTTGTACGTGGTTTCCGTTTTTATATTTTCATTTTTTCCATAGCGCATGAGCTGGAACTTATCTTCGTTAAACACCATATTATTTTCTGTAGCCCATTGAAAGACTTGATCTACATCTGACTGGAGGTTTGCCGTGTCCTCTATGTTGCCTACTCTCATGAAGATCCTAGTGTCATCTGCAAAGGATGATACAATGCTATAGGTTGTGTTCTTGTCTATGTCCGATATGAGGATGAGAAAAAGTACTGGAGCAAGCACAGTACCCTGGGGGACTGAGCTCTTCATGGTTGATGGGCTGGATTTTATTTTGTTGACTATTACACATTGGGTTCTGTTGGTCAGGAAATTGTAGATCCATCTGCCTATTTTTCCGTTAATTCCTTTTGAACGCATTTTATGTGCAATAACGCCATGATCACATTTATCAGAAGCTTTTGCGAAATCTGTGTAAATTACATCAGCATTTTGTTTGTCTTCCATAGCATCTAATGCCATATCATAGTGGTCCAGCAACTGCGACAGGCAAGAGCGCCCTGTTCTGAAACCATGTTGTCCGGGGTTATGGAGATGCTGTGATTCCATGTATTTTGTGATCTTACTTCTTAGCACTCTCTCAAAATTTTTTATAATGTGCGATGTTAGTGCTATCGGTCTGTAATTTTTTGCCTCTGCCTTATTTCCTCCTTTATGAAGTGGTGCTATCTCTGCTGTTTTTAGTATATCAGGAATAACGCCAGTATCTAGGCTTTGTCTCCACAGAATGTGGAGGGCCTGCAATAGTGGTTTTTTACAGTTCTTGATGAATATGGAGTTCCAAGAATCCGGGCCTGGTGCAGAGTGCATAGGCATACTGTTTATGGCTTCTTCAAAATCTAGTGGGGGATAGGGTGACGTCTGATATATGATTTGATGTTGGTATCATATCCATGAAGAATTCATTTGGGTTATCAATCTTTAGTGCGTTTAATGACTCACTGAAAACAGAGTCGTACTGCTTCCTCAGTAACTCGCTCATTTCTTTGTTGTCATCGGTGAAAGTTCCATCTCCCTTTCGCAGGGGCCCGATACTAGATGTGGTTTTTGATCTTGATTTTGCATAGGAGAAAAAATATTTCGGATTTCTCTCTATTTCACTGATGGCCTTTTGCTCTCTCTGCCTCTCCTGGGTTTTGTATGATTCTTGTAGCTTGAGTTCAATTGTTTCTATTTCTCTACCTAACCTTCTTCGCCGTTCTTGAGATAAGGTGCGACTCTCAAGTTGTTCCGCGATTTGTTTTCTTCGCCTATATAGGGAACGACGTTCCCGTTCCAATCTGCATCTCTTTCTCTTTTTTTCTTAGGGGTATGCGGTTTGAACATATTTCTAGTGCTACTGAGCTTATTTTTTCCAGGCACTGGTTCAGGTTTGCATTTTCTAGCTGTTCTTCCCAGTTTATTTCTGTGAAGTCCTGGTTTATTCGCTCCCAGTTTATCTGTTTATTATTGAAGTTGAATTTGCTGAAATCTCCTCCACCTCCTTTCGGTTAGTGTTACCAATATTTCTCTTTGTGTTGTTCTATCCTTGCCCCCGTGGAGGGTCCCTCTTCCTAAGTTTTGTAAAACCCTGACCCAAGTGAGTAAAGCCTTTACCCTTCATACAGTTCTGAAATGCCTTTTCCTTTAACACTTATTTTTTAGATATATACAAGAGTTGTTACATTCTTGTGCAGCCACTAGTACGCGTAGCGTTTCGGGCAGGTCCCTGGAATACGATCCCCGCCGCGAAGAATCGTTTTTACAACCCAGCACCCATTTTACTGTTGAGTTAAACAGAGACTACAGTTAAGGATTTGCACCCAGTAAATCCTCCCCGGCCAGGATACAAACCCTTGACAAAGCGCTCGCGGAACGCCAGGCAAGTGTCTTACCACTACACCACGGAGACTGGTAGACTGATTTTCTTCACGCTCCCACTCCATTCCCGTCTTCACCGATGGGTCTATGTTTGTAGACGATGTAGACTTATCTTCTTGAGATAAGACTGCTCTGTTATTTTTCCTGACGACACCTATATGTGTCGCCTGCCTCCGAAGACTATCTAGAGGTTATCTTGAGTTGATTTCGGGGCTTAGCGTCCCAGCGGCCCGGTCTTCGACCAGGCCTCCTTTTTGTTACACACCCCCAGGAAGAAGCCCGTAGCAGCTGTCTAACTCCCAGGTACCTATTTACTGTTAGGTAACAGGGGCATCAGGGTGAAAGAAACTTTTTGCCCATTTGTTTCCGCCTCCACCAGGGATCGAACCCGGAACCTCAGGACTACGAATCTGAAACGCTGTCCACTCATCTGTCAGGCGCCAACTAGCATCTTCACGGCAGAACTTTATGATATTCTCTATGCTCTTCATCAACTGCTGTCTCACTGTCAATCTTTCCCTTATTGTTGACTCTCGCAGTGCCCTCATGGCTCTGGAGTCCATTAATCGAGTCCATCCGGTGATAGTTGAGATTCGGTATTAGCTGCTTCTTATCTCCAGTAGATTTAAGAAAGTGTTGTTTTGCTGGGTTCCCAGCCATATTGGTGTGTCCCTAAATGAGCGTGCGGACACTGTCGCTATGGAAGCTATCCGCACTTGTTCCATCTCCCGTAATGGTATTCCTTATTCTGAATTTTACAAAGTTGTTCATTCCTCCATCCTTGCCCAGTGGCAGGATATTAGTCTCCTGTTACTGATAACAAACTGCGTGCTCTTAAGAGTAGTGTGTCCCCGTGGCCTTCCTCCTATCACCATTACCGGCAGTGGGAAACGGCTCTAGCCAGGTTGCGTATGGGCCATACAGGCTTAACTCATGGGCACTTAATGGAGCGCCGCCCTGCTCCTTATTGTCCAAATTGCATTGTCCCTCTTACGGTCGTGCATATCCTTCTCTAATGTCCTGATTTTCAGGACGAACGTGTATCTTGCTTCCTGACCGTCCCTCGCGGTCACTTGTTCCTCGCTAGTATTCTTGGTGAATCGGATATTTTTGATATCGTTCGCCTTATGCGTTTCTGTTCTCATATTGGCATCCTTAGTGATATTTAGCGCCCTCTGATTATTCCGCACATTTGACGGTGCTACATAGCCTTCCTGACTTTGTGCCTTCTTCGGATAATTACTTGTTCAGTGTACGAGAACAGGGCAAGAGGTTAACCTACAATTATTTAAGAGTATATGACAGGAAAGGCAGCAAGAGAACTGGAAACTATTTCAAAAGGCAAATGGAAGACTGTGCCTAAGTGCTGATGCACAATCCAAAAATTACACACAATAAATAAACAACGGAAAATCACTGAATTTAAACTAGAGTAAGTTTCTATGGCTATGAAACGTAGTATTCTCAAGACCAATGTTGGTGGCTTACGCAGATGCTCAAAAAAAAAAATGGGAAATCTGAAAATGGAAAACGGAACACGATAACTATACTAAAGAGCATCAAGGGGACACCCACTTAAGCTAACATAGTCTCCTTGGGAGAGATGAGAAAATATTTCACCTCAAATTGAGTTGCAGGCGCCAGGCCAGAGCTGCAAGACGAGGTGGTGGGTGCATATTGCGCGCCAAACTTTCCCCTAAACAGCATAAATATGCAAATTTATGGAAAGCAGTCTCCGTGGTGTAGTGGTAAGACACTCGCCTGGCGTTCCGCGAGCGCTATGTTATGGGTTCGTATCCTGGCCGGGGAGGATTTACTGGGCGCAATTCCTTAACTGTAGCCTCTGTTTAACGCAACAGTAAAATGTGTACTTGGATGAAAAAACGATTCTTCGCGGCAGGGGATCGTATTCCAGGGACCATAGGATTAAGGACTTGCCCGAAACGCTACGCGTACTAGTGGCTGTACAAGAATGTAACAACTCTTGTATATATCTCAAAAAAAAAAAAAAAAAAAAAAAAAAAAAAAAATGCAGGCAGAACACGACGAGTGAATGACCAAAGGGCTTTAAGCTCTATAGACCTCGGCCTCCCAACCGGTGGGTTTGGGAACCCCAGGTGGGAGAGCTGGTGGGTTTGGGAACCCCAGGTGGGAGAGCTGGTGGGTTTGGGAACCCCAGGTGGGAGAGCTGGTGGGTTTGGGAACCCCAGGTGGGAGAGCTGGTGGGTTTGGGAACCCCCACGTGCTAGAACTGGTGGGTTTGGGAACCCCAGGTGCTAGAACTGGTGGGTTGGGAACCCCAGGTGCTAGAACTGGTGGGTTGGGAACCCCAGGTGCTAGAACTGGTGGGTTTGGGAACCCCAGGTGCTAGAACTGGTGGGTTGGGAACTACAGGTGCTAGAACTGGTGGGTTGGGAACCCCAGGTGCTAGAACTGGTGGGTTGGGAACCCCAGGTGCTAGAACTGGTGGGTTGGGAACCCCAGGTGCTAGAACTGGTGGGTTGGGAACCCCAGGTGCTAGAACTGGTGGGTTGGGAACCCCAGGTGCTAGAACTGGTGGGTTGGGAACCCCAGGTGCTAGAACTGGTGGGTTGGGAACCCCAGGTGCTAGAACTGGTGGGTTTGGGAACGTAAATCCTAGTACAACCCAATCATTGAGAATTAGCAAATGGCAAGTAGGCTTTTTTAGGCTTTTATAATTAAAAAAAAATATATAGTTTTTTTTCCTCAATTATAAAAGTGTGGCAGGAGATCGCAGGTCTTTTGAGAATTACAAAATAGAGCTGTGAGTTTTAGGTTGGGAAATACTTCCCTAGACCAACCAATTCTGTTTTCACCGCTTCAAAATTTTAAAATTTCAGCTGGAAAAAAATCACCCAGGAATAAAGGTGGGACCTTTAATAAGCCGCCGGCTTCCTGTCCCCGTCGAGCTCACTATATCTGACGGCTCTCAAGTAAATATGTAATTGGTCTTCCTTAGTTTGGCTTTAGAACACTACAAGTTTAAGACTTGTAGTGTTTCTACTTCTGTGAAGGGAGACTTCCCACTCCTACCCCCCCCCCCCTCCAGTTCTGACTACTTGGGGTGGACGGTAGAGCGACGGTCTCGCTTCTTGCAGGTCGGCGTTCAATCCCCCACTGTCCAAGTGGTTGGGCGCCATTCCTTTCCCCCGTCCCATCCCAAATCCTTATACTGACCCCTTCCAAGCGGTAAATAGTCGTAATGGCTTGGCGCTTCTCCTGATAGTTCCCTCTTCCCTTCCCCCCCCCCTCTCCCCACACACACACACACACACACCAAGGAAAGGCTACGGGAGCTAAACTTCACGTCCCTGGAAGACAGAAGAGTAAGGGGAGACATGATATCCACCTACAAAATTCTCAGGAGAATTGATAGAGTGGACAAAGACAAACTATTTAGCAAGGGTGGAACACAAACAAGGGGACACAGGTGGAAACTTAGCCCCCAAATGAGCCACAGAGACATTAACAATAATTTTGTCAGTGTTAGAGTAGTTAACAGGTGGAATGCATTAGGCAGTGATGTGGTGGAGGCTGACTCCATACACAGTTTCAAGTATAGATTTGATATAGCCCAATAGGCTTCAGAATCTGTACACCAGTTGAGAGGCGGGACCAAAGAGCCATGGTTGAACCATTTAATGGTTCAACCCCCCCGCAAGCACAACTAGGTGAGTACAACTAGGTGAGTACACACACACACACACACACACACACACACACACACACACACACACACACACACACACACACACACACACACACACACACACACACACACACACACACACACACTCACTCACGAAACAGGAAATGAGAGAGAGACGCGAAGGACCAAACAGGAAGACACATACACGTCAGGGAAATAAGAAAGGCAGTCAGAGGACAAAAAAAAATTTATAGAAGAGGCAAAAACAAAAGAGAACAGGAAGGCCAGCAGACGAAACACATATAAAGGTTAATTTAATGGACTCGGGACCCACCATCCATCATCAGCTACCTCCACCATCAACTGCTCTCCCGCACACACACACACACACACACACACGCACACACACACACACACACACACACACACACACACACACACACACACACACACACACACACAATGGAATGCATTAGGGGGTGATGTGGTGGAGGCTCACTCCATACACAGTTTCAAGTGTAGATATGACAGAGCCCGATAGGCTCAGGAATCTGTACACCTGTTGATTGACGGTTGAGAGGCGGGACCAAAGAGCCAGAGCTCAACCCCCGCAAACACAACTAGGTGAGTACAACTAGGTGAGTACACACACCACACACTACACTACCTTGAGGTTACCTTGAGGTGCTTCCGGGGCTTAGTGTCCCCGCGGCCCGGTTGTCGACCAGGCCTCCTGGTTGCTGGACTGATCAACCAGGCTGTTAGACGCGGCTGCTCGCAGCCTGACGTATGAGTCACAGCCTAGTTGATCAGGTATCCTTTGGAGGTGCTTATCCAGTTCTCTCCTGAACACTGTGAGGGGTCGGCCAGTTATGCCCCTTATGTGTATTGGAAGCGTGTTGAACAGTCTCGGGCCTCTGATGTTGATAGAGTTCTCTCTCAGAGTACCTGTTGCACCTCTGCTTTTCAACGGGGGTATTCTGCACATCCTGCCATGTCTTCTGGTCTCATGTGATGTTATTTCTGTGTGCAGGTTTGGGACCAGCCCCTCAATTATTTTCCACGTGTAAATTATTATGTATCTCTCCCGCCTGCGCTCAAGGGAGTACAGATTTAGGCTCTTTAGTCGGTCCCAGTAATTTAGATGTTTTACTGAGTGGATTCTAGCAGTAAAGGATCTCTGCACGCTCTCCAGGTCAGCAATTTCTCCAGCTTTGAAAGGGGCTGTCATTGTGCAGCAGTACTCCACTCTAGAGAGCACAAGCGTTTTGAAAAGTATCATCATCGGTATAGCATCTCTAGTGTGAAAAGTTCTTGTTATCCAACCTGTCATTTTTCTTGCAGTTGTGACGGCTACTTTATTGTGTTCTTTAAAGGTAAGGTCTTCCGACATGAGTACACCCAGATCCTTTACATTGCCTTTTCGTTCTATGTTTTGATTTGCCTGAGTTTTGTACGTGGTTTCTGTTTTTATATTTTCAATTTTTCCGTAGCGCATGAGCTGGAACTTATCCTCGTTAAACACCATATTATTTTCTGTAGCCCATAGAAAGACCTGATCTACATCTGACTGGAGGCTTGCCGTGTCCTCTATGTTGCCAACTCTCATGAAAATCCTAGTGTCATCTGCAAAGGATGATACAGTGCTATAGGTTGTGTTCTTGTCTATGTCCGATATGAGGATGAGAAAAAGTACTGGAGCAAGCACAGTACCCTGGGGAACTGAGCTCTTCACGGTTGATGGGCTGGATTTTATTTTGTTGACTATTACACATTGGGTTCTGTTAGTCAGGAAATTGTAGATCCATCTGCCTATTTTCCCGGTAATTCCTTTTGAACGCATTTTATGTGCAATAACACCATGGTCACATTTATCAAAAGCTTTTGCGAAATCTATGTAAATTACATCAGCGTTTTGTTTGTCTTCCATAGCATCTAATGCCATATCATAGTGGTCCAGCAACTGTGACAGGCAAGAGCGCCCTGTTCTGAAACCATGTTGTCCGGGGTTATGGAGATGCTGTGATTCCATGTATTTTGTGATCTTACTTCTTAGCACTCTCTCAAAAATTTTTATGATGTGCGATGTTAGTGCTATCGGTCTGTAATTTTTTGCCTCTGCCTTATTTCCTCCTTTATGGAGTGGTGCTATCTCTGCTGTTTTTAGTATGTCAGGGATAACGCCAGTATCTAGGCTTTGTCTCCACAGAATGTGAAGGGCCTGCGATAGTGGTTTTTTACAGTTCTTGATGAATATGGAATTCCAAGAATCCGGGCCTGGTGCAGAGTGCATAGGCATACTGTTTATGGCTTCTTCAAAATCTAGTGGGGATAGGGCAACGTCTGATATATGATTTGATGTTGGTATATCCATGAAAAATTCATTTGGGTTATCAATCTTTAGTGCATTTAATGGCTCGCTGAAAACAGAGTCGTACTGCTTCCTCAGTAACTCGCTCATTGCTTTGTTGTCATCTGTGAAAGTTCCATCTCCCATTCGCAGGGGCCCGATACTAGATGTGGTTTTTTATCTTGATTTTGCATAGGAGAAAAAATATTTCGGATTTCTCTCTATTTCACTGATGGCCTTTTGCTCTCTTTGCCTCTCCTGGGTTTTGTATGATTCTTGTAGCTTGAGTTCAATTGTTTCTATTACTCTACCTAACCTTCTTCGCCGTTCTTGAGATAGGGTGCGACTCTCAAGTTGTTCCGCGATTCGTTTTCTTCGCCTATATAGGGAACGACGTTCCCGTTCCAATCTGCATCTCTTTCTCTTTTTACTTAGGGGTATGCGGTTTGAACATATTTCTAGTGCTACTGAGCTTATTTTTTCCAGGCACTGGTTCAGGTTTGCATTTCCTAGCTGTTCTTCCCAGTATATTTCTGTGAAGTCCTGGTTTATTTGCTCCCAGTTTATCCGTTTATTATTGAAGTTGAATTTGCTGAAATCTCCACCGGGAATCTGGACTGGTTTTGAAGGTCCATTCCCCATGGTTGTCAGAACTTCAATTAAGTTGTGATCTGAGTAACAGGTATTTGCAATCATTATGTTCCCGATCAACTCATCATTATTAGTGAAAATGAGGTCCAGCGTGTTCTCCTTCCTAGTTGGTTCTGCTATTTGCTGGTTTAAGGCAAACCTATCGCACATCCGTAGCAGGTCATTTGCATGTGCCTGTTCATTTAGGCTACTTCCTGGTATTCTTTCTGATATTACTGTATTAGCCAGGTGCTTCCATTTCAGGTGCCGTAGGTTGAAGTCCCCAAGCAGGATGATGTTCGGAGCTGGATTTGTGAGGTTTTCCAAGCAGTGCTCTATTTTCATTAGTTGGTCTTTAAACTGCTGAGGGTTTGCCTCCGGTGACTTATATACAAGGACAACAACTACATTTAGGATCTCTATTTTGACTATCAGCACTTCCACCATATCATTTGAGGTGTTTAGCAGCTCAGTACAGATGAGCGTGTCTTTGATGTAGAGGCTGACCCCACCCCCTTTGATGGGGCATAACTGGCCGACCCCTCACAGTGTTCAAGAGAGAACTGGATAAGCACCTCCAAAGGATACCTGATCAACCAGGCTGTGACTCATACGTCAGACTACGAGCAGCCGCGTCTAACAGCCTGGTTGATCAGTCCAGCAACCAGGAGGCCTGGTCGACGACCAGGCCGCGGGGACACTAAGCCCCGGAAGCACCTCAAGGTAACCTCAAGGTAAGGTAACCCTGAAGCCGGTGTTTCCTATCACATCTGAAGAGATTGTATTCTGAGATCCATATTTCACCATCAAGGTAGTCCTTTGTGTGAGTTTCCGTTAGGGCTGCAAACACTGCATTTGCCTCATGAAGGAGACCATCTATAAAGTGAACTTTGTTGGATTTGCGTGTTTTTATACCCTGGATGTTGGCAAATATAAATGATGTTATCGTGTTAGTGGAAGTGCTGGATACCTTACTTGGTGTTAATATCTGAGGCTCTGGTAAGGAGGCCACTGTGTTTGCGTCCTCTCTAGCATTTGACCGAGTTGGTGGTAGAGTCTGGTCATTTTTAGCCATTCTTCTCCTCCTCCTCTTGCTAAAAAAGTATCCCGGTCGATGGCTGTTTTCATAGTGGTAGTCTGTCTGTTTTATTCGCCTGGTACCTCTTATATGAAAAGCTGGACATTCAGCATTGAAGCACTCTTTCCTGTCCAAAGAGTTCTTGCAAATTTCTGGGTGAAAGAATTCACAGCTTTTGGTACATTTACCTGTATTGAGGAGGTTCCTGCACTTTCTAGGGTGATCGTGTGTACATGTTCCATTTATTCTTCCCGATTCCCCATGCTTACAGGTAGTCCATTTGTAATACCAACAGATTTTGGGGCCTTGTTTTGTTTGTTTCCCTTTGCCAGGGACCGCACTCTGCTGCGGCGTCCCCGACACTGTGCCCTGCTCCGGGGCCTGTGACACCGCGCTCTGCTCAGGGGTCCCCAACTCCGCGTCCCGCTCAGGCATCGCCTACTCCGCGCCCTGCTCAGGCATCCCCGACTTCGCGCCCTGCTCAGGCATCCCCGACTTCGCGCCCTGCTCAGGCGCCGCTGCCACCGAGCTCTGTGCCACAGCTGGTTGTACCTTGGTGTCATGTACAGTTTGTTTGAAGACATTAGAAATGCTATGCAGGCATTAATTAGTAATTCTCTGTTTTCGGCGGGAGTTTTATCCAGGATTTCTATCAATTTCAAAAAAGTTACCTGGTCGATACCTGGTCGATGGGGTTCTGGGAGTTCTTCTACTCCCCAAGCCCGGCCCGAGGCCAGACTCGACTTGTGAGAGTTTGGTCCACCAGGCTGTTGCTTGGAGCGGCCCGCAGGCCCACATACCCACCACAGCCTGGTTGGTCCGGCACTCCTTGGAGGAATAAATCTAGTTTCCTCTTGAAAATGTCCACGGTTGTTCCGGCAATATTTCTTATGCTTGCTGGGAGGACGTTGAACAACCGCGGACCTCTGATGTTTATACAGTGTTCTCTGATTGTGCCTATGGCACCTCTGCTCTTCACTGGTTCTATTCTACATTTTCTTCCATGTCGTTCACTCCAGTATGTTGTTATTTTACTGTGTAGATTTGGTACTTGGCCCTCCAGTATCTTCCAGGTGTATATTATTTGATATCTCTCTCGTCTTCTTTCTAGTGAGTACATTTGGAGGGCTTTGAGACGATCCCAATAATTTAGGTGCTTTATTGCGTCTATGCGTGCCGTATATGTTCTCTGTATTCCCTCTATTTCGGCAATCTCTCCTGCTCTGAAGGGGGAAGTGAGTACTGAGCAGTACTCAAGACAGGACAACACAAGTGACTTGAAGAGTACAACCACTGTGATGGGATCCCTGGATTTGAAAGTTCTCGTAATCCATCCTATCATTTTTCGGGCTGTCGCAATATTTGCTTGGTTATGCTCCTTAAACGTTAGGTCGTCAGACATTATTATTCCCAAATCCTTTACATGCTGTTTTCCTACTATGGGTACATTTGATTGTGTTTTGTACTCTGTATTATGTTTAAGGACCTCATTTTTACCGTACCTGAGTACCTGGAATTTATCACTGTTAAACATCATGTTATTTTCCGATGCCCAGTCGAAAACTTTATTAATATCAGCTTGAAGTTTTTCAATGTCCTCAGCCGAGGTAATTTTCATACTGATTTTTGTGTCATCTGCAAAGGATGATACAAAGCTGTGACTTGTATTTTTGTCTATATCTGATATGAGAATAAGGAAAAGCAGCGGTGCAAGGACTGTACCCTGAGGTACAGAGCTTTTCACTGCACTTGGACTAGATTTTATATGGTTGACAGTTACTCGCTGAGTCCTGTTTGACAGAAAACTGAGTATCCAGCGTCCTACTTTACCGGTTATTCCCATTGACTTCATTTTGTGTGCTATCACGCCATGGTCACATTTATCGAAAGCCTTTGCGAAGTCCGTGTATATCACATCAGCATTCTGTTTTTCTTCTAATGCCTCAGTGACTTTGTCGTAGTGCTCAAGTAGCTGTGAGAGGCACGATCTTCCCGCTCGAAATCCATGTTGGCCTGGGTTGTTTAGGTCATTGGTCTCCATGAAATTGGTGACCTGACACCTAATCACTCTCTCAAATACTTTTATGATGTGCGATGTTAGTGCAACTGGTCTATAATTTTTTGCCAATGCTTTGCTCCCTCCCTTGTGTAGAGGGGCTATGTCTGCTACTTTAAGTGCATCTGGTATCTCCCCCGTGTCCAAGCTCTTCCTCCACACTATACTGAGTGCCTGTGCTACCGGCACTTTGCATTTCTTTATAAATATTGAATTCCATGAGTCTGGACCTGGGGCCGAGTGCATGGGCATGTTTTCAATTTCTTTTTCAAAATTTAGTGTGCTCGTGTTTATATCAGTTATATTTACAGGGGTTTGAATATCCCGCATAAAGAAATTGTCTGGATCTTCCACCTTCATGTTGTTTATTGGAGTGCTAAACATGTCCTCATACTGCTTTTTTAGGATTTCACTAATTTCTTTGTCATCCTCCGTGTATGAACCTTCACTTGTGCGAATAGGTCCAATACTGGCAGTGGATTTTGCTTTTGATTTCGCATATGAGAAGAAATATTTTGGATTTTTCTTTATTTCCTGAATTGCTTTCTGTTCTAACTGCCTTTCTTCAGTTTCATATGAGTGTTTCAATTTCCGCTCGATTTCTTCAATCTCCCTATTTAAATTATTCCTTCTTTGACGGGAAATTCGTGTCTGCATAAGCAGTTCCGTTATTTTTTTCCTGCGTTTATAGTGTCGTCTGCGTTCTCTTTCTACGTTAGATCTCTTTCTGGCTTTCCTCAAAGGAACATGTTTCAGACAGACTTGATACGCTTCTGAAGTCAGTTTTTCTATTCCTTCTGTAGGACTTGTATTATTTAGAACAGTTCCCCATGGAATGTTTGTAAGTTCCCTGTTTATTATCTCCCAGTCTATCCTTTTATTATTAAAATTGAATTTACTGAATAGCCCCTCTTGCTTTATCAACGTTTTAGGTCTATTCTGAGTATTGATGATCGTTTGCACTTCAATGAGTTTGTGATCTGAGTATGTGGTATCTGATATCGTAATGTCTCTGATAATGTCTTCATTGTTCGTAAAGACCAGATCTAGAATATTTTCATTTCTCGTTGGCTCCGATATCTGCTGATTGAGTAAAAATTTGTCACAGAATCTAAGTAGTTCTCTAATCTGTGGTTGGTTAGGTCCTGATAGATTTCCTGGTATAATATTATTGTTTGCTATTTTCCACCTGAGACTAGGCAAGTTGAAGTCACCTAGGAAGATAATATCAGGTATCGGGTTCTCCAAATTATCAAGGCTATTCTCAATTTTGCTTATTTGTTCTGTGAATTCCTCAGCCGTTGCATCTGGCGGTTTGTATATTAGTATAATCACTAAATTTATTTTCTCTATTTTTAATCCCAGTACCTCTACCACCTCATTTGTAACGTTTAGGAGCTCCGAGCATACAAGGTCTTCCCTAATATACAGACCCACTCCTCCATGTGACCTAATTTTCCTATCACACCTGTATAGGTTATATCCTGGAATCCAGATCTCACTGTCCAACAATTCCCCTGCATGAGTTTCTGTGAAAGCTCCAAATACTGCATTTGACTCCGTGAGGAGGCCATTTATGAACTGTACTTTGTTGTTTGTTCTTGTTTTCAGTCCTTGTATGTTGGCAAAGATGAATGAGGTTACTCTATTAGTGATAGTTTGAATGGGAGACTTTTTCGGCAAGTCCATTATGCGTGGACATAATGAGTTTGTTCTGACCAGTACTGATTGTTGTAGGGCAGTTTTCTGTCGTAGTTACATCATCCTTTTTGCAGAGCCAGTACACAGAGTGGTCACTGGGACCATTTCTCCTTGAATTGTTAGTCATGTTGGCACATTTCTTGTGTATGGCTGCTGAACAGAGTTGGCATTGAAAGCTCTGATGGTAATCTACCTTCATGTTGCATTCTATGCACGTTTTTATCAAAGCCATTTTTGGACACTTCTGTTCAGTGGTGATGGTCTTACAAGGTCTTACAAGGTGGGGTGTTGACCGGTTGGGGGGTTGGCCGTGGGTGTTGGCCGTGGGTGTTGGCCGTGGGTGTTGGCCGTGGGTGTTGACCGCGGGTGTTGACCGTGGGTGTTTACCAACTTGAGACAGGCCTGGAGGAGGCTGTATGGACGGCCAGTGTTGCTACCACGTGTCGCACTCTTAATTTGTTTTGTTCACTTGTTAGATTACATTACTTGCATTTTCCCACTAGTTACCTTACATCGGAGGTGTCTAGTTTCTGTGTCTGGGCACTAGTTACCTGAGTACGTTACACGATTTGAAAGAATACACACACAGAGGGTACTGGGGTGGGCCTACCTCCAAAGTGGCCCTTGTTTACATACACACGACGGACTTATTTTGTGTATAATTTGTTCACTTGATATTAAAATATGTTATCTTAATTTTTGTTATAATAGACACAGGTTTTGCATAGAGAGCTTAGCACTATGGGCACTGATTACTTGATGTTTCAATAGCGAGAGATGTGATTTATTGATGACTTTATTGACGACGAATTTTTTAGCAGTCTCCGTGGTGTAGTGGTAAGACACTCGCCTGGCGTTCCGCGAGCGCTATGTCATGGGTTCGTATCCTGGCCGGGGAGGATTTACTGGGCGCAATTCCTTAACTGTAGCCTCTGTTTAACGCAACAGTAAAATGTGTACTTGGATGAAAAAACGATTCTTCGCGGCAGGGGATCGTATTCCAGGGACCGTAGGATTAAGGACTTGCCCGAAACGCTACGCGTACTAGTGGCTGTACAAGAATGTAACAACTCTTGTATATATCTAAAAAAAAAAAAAAAAATTATTGAAGACTTGGCAACTATCGCCTAAGGCCTCCTGGCACCACGAGGGCAGGCGTTGACTACACCTGTAATCACCTGTAATGACTACACCTGTAATGTACACCTTCAAACCTGTAACGAATTTCACTTATTTTTCCTTGAACACAAACGGTCGGATGGTAATCACTATGATATATACTGGTTAATATGTTGAGACCCACTTTAAAAGACACGCACCACACAGAGACTACAGGACGACCTGGACAAACTGGAGGAATGGTCAAGAAATTGGCTGCTAAATCTGGCCCCCAGGTTCGTAAGTGCTTGCGCAACTGCTTCGTGAATCTGGCCCCCAGGTTCGTAAATAATTGTGTAACTGCTTCGTGAATCTGGCCCCCAGGTTCGTAAGTGCTTGCGTAACAGCTTCGTGAATCTGGCCCCGAGGTTCGTAAGGGCTTGCGTAACTGCTTCGTGAATCTGACCCCCAAGTTCGTAAGGGCATGCGTAACGGCTTCGTGAATCTGGCCCCCAGGTTCGTAAGTGCTTGCGTAACAGCTCCGTGAATCCGGCCCCCAGGTTCGTAAGTGCTTGCGTAACAGCTCCGTGAATCCGGCCCCCAGGTTCGTAAGTGCTTGCGTAACAGCTCCGTGAATCCGGCCCCCAGGTTCGTAAGTGCTTGCGTAACTGCTTCGTGAATCTGGCCTCCAGGTTCGTAAGTGCTTGCGTAACTGCTTCGTGAATCTGGTCCCCAGGTTCGTAAGTGCTTGCGTAACTGCTTCGTGAATCTGGCCCCCAGGTTCGTAAGTGCTTGCGTAACTACTTCGTGAATTTGCCCCCCCCCCCAGGTTCGTAAGTGCTAGCGTAACTGCTTCGTGAATTTGGCCCCCCAGGTTCGTAAGTGCTTGCGTAACTACTTCGTGAATTTGCCCCCCCCCCCCCAGGTTCGTAAGTGCTAGCGTAACTGCTTCGCGAATCTGGCCCCCAGGTTCGTAAGTGCTTGCGTAACTGCTTCGTGAATCTGGCCCCCAGGTTCGTAAGTTCTTGTGTAACTGCTTCGTGAATTTGGCCCCCCAGGTTCGTAAGTGCTTGCGTAACAGCTTCGTGAACCCGGCCCCTGAACTTTAACTCTGGAAACTAGGTGAGTAGATCCAAAGATCAATGAGGACTGACGCATCTCAGTTAATAGGTCGCATTTTTCACGTTATGGTAACCAACGGTTCAAATACAACCTGCTATGACAAGTAACGGCTCACACATATTCACGTTTTCTATGCATCGGACTCGATAGGTTAGGTGGGTTGCTTGGGTTCGTACGTTCCTGATTAGGTTAGGGCACTGGATTTTGTTTTTATGTAGTAGCAAAAGAACGGCTGGTGAGACGAATGTGAGGTTGGAGATAGTAAGCAAGACGTTCATCTACGTTCAGACCTGTAATCCAATAAGACCTTCATCTACGTTCAACCTGTAATCTAATCCAACAAGACGTCTATTTACGTTCAAACCTGTAATCCGACAAGACGTTCATCTACGTTCAAACCAGTAATCTGACAAGACGTTCATCTACGTTCAAACCTTTAATCCGACAAGACCTTTATCTACGTTCAAACCTGTAATTCGGCAAGATGTTCACCTACGTTCAAACCTGTAACCCAACAAGACGTTCATCTACGTCAAACCTGTAATTCAACAAGGCGTTCATCTACGTTCAAACCTGTAATCCAACAAGACGTTCATCTGCGTTCAAACCTGTAATCCAATAAGACGTTCATCTACGTTCAAACCTGTAATCTGACAAGACTTTCACCTACGTTCAAACCTGTAATCCATCTAAGAACCAAATTATCCACCTGCCACACTGACAGTCTCTCTTGGCACCTTAAACCACAACTGTTTTGAAACAAACGATTTCACATTAATTAATTAATTAATGAAGATTAAGCCACCCAAAAGGTGGCACGGGCATGAATAGCCCGTAAGTGGTGGCCCTTTGGAGCCATTACCAGTATCAATAGATGATACTGGAGATCTGTGGAGGTGCGACTGCACCCTGCGTGACGGGAGATGTCTCCCCAATAAAGCGATTTCACATATACAACGCTAGTTGTATATGTGAAAAACGCACATATACAACGCTAATTGTATATGTGTGTTTTGAGTAGCGGCACATCACCTCGAGAGGCTCATATACTAGCTTCTTCCGAGTTCTGGGCCTCTACCGCTATCACAAAGGTAACAGAAACGAGTCTTATGCACGATAACTGCTTCCCTTAACTAATTACCAACTATCTTATCTCCCCCTAACTGCTCTATACGTGGAATACACTACTAAATTCTTAGGAAATAGCTTGTATACCTTACAGAAGAAGTGGTGGATACTAAAACAGAAGATAGAGTAAATGATATTGACATATCACGTTAAATACTCACACGTTGCTGGGCGAGAGGCTGGACCTCTCAGATGGTTAGGCTTGATGATCGTAGTTGTCAACGATGAGGTTCTCATGTTGGGTGATGAATCCTCACATGAGGCTTCGTCTGGCTGACGTATGATAACCGCAAATCTGAAACGAGGAGGGAGGGAATATTTTATTGTGTGTTTCATTCATTTAAAGACAAGTAGTTTCGAGTCACAATAACGTGGCTAAATTATGTTGACCAGACCACACACTAGAAGGTGAAGCGACGACGACGTTTCGACGGTCCGTCCTGGACCATTCTCAAGTCGATCCAGGTCTCAAGTTTCGGTCCATATTCGGACAGTATTGGGCAGCGTCACTCATCCTGTGAGTGGACACACCGCCATAGTGACAGTATTGGGCAGCGCCACTCATCTTGTGAGTGGACACACCGCCATAGTGACAGTATTGGGCAGCGTCACTCATCTTGTGAGTGGACACACCGCCATAGTGACAGTATTGGGCAGCGCCACTTATCTTGTGAGTGAACACACCGCCATAGTGACAGTATTGGGCAGCGCCACTCATCCTGTGAGTGGACACACCGCCATAGTGACAGTATTGGGCAGCGCCACTCATCCTGTGAGTGGACACACCGCCATAGTGACAGTATTGGGCAGCGTTACTCATCCTGTGAGTGAACATACCGCCATAGTGACAGTATTGAACAGCGCCACTTATCTTGTGAGTGGACACACCGCCATAGTGACAGTATTGGGCAGCGTTACTCATCTTGTGAGTGAACATACCGCCATAGCAGCATGTACAACACTCCCCAATAGGAAGAAAACCCGCTGGGTTGTTCATCCTGTCACTTGTACCCAGACACAGCTGGGACTTGCTTAACTGTCTCAAGTGAACAGCTCCTCAAACAAGAAGATTAACCTCATGTTGTATGTACATATTAAATACAAAACACCTTTATGGTGTTACAAGTTAATGTACATCTTGTGAAGATGTCTATCTCATATATTTTGAAATATTCTTCACTATAGCCAATATCACTAATAACACAAAGACGACTTGTCTTTGACCAGACCACACACTAGAAGGTGAAGGGACGACGACGTTTCGGGTTGACGCTGAGTGACGCTGAGTGACACACCGCCATAGTGACAGTATTGGGCAGCGCCACTCATCCTGTAAGTGGACACACCGCCATAGTGACAGTATTGGGCAGCGCCACTCATCCTGTGAGTGGACACACCGCCATAGTGACAGTATTGGGCAGCGCCACTCATCTTGTGAGTGGACACACCGCCATAGTGACAGTATTAGGCAGCGCCACTCATCCTGTGAGTGGACACACCGCCATAGCAGCATGTACAACACTCCCCAATAGGAAGAAAACCCGCTGGGTTGTTCATCCTGTCACTTGTACCCAGACACAGCTGGGACTTGCTTAACTCTCTCAAGTGAACAGCTCCTCAAACAAGATGATTAACATCTATCAACCCTTAAAAGCTTACGTTACTCGGGAGGATAGCAGCATCAGCAGAGAACAGATCAGACAGAGAGACTGGACGTTTGAACAACAGCCAGTTCAGGCTGTATCCCCGCAAGCACAACTAGGTGAATACACACAGGAAGCAGCCCGTAACAGCTGTCTAACTCCCAGGTGCCTATTTACTGCTACATAACAGGGGGCATCAGGGCGAAAGAAACTCTGCCCATTTTGTTTCTGCCATCACCGGGGATTGAGCCCGGACCCTAGGATTTCGAGTCCAAAGCGCCGTTCACTCAGCTATCAGGCCCCTATGTGTGAGGGAGGAAGTGAGGGAGCGCGTATGTGTCCATTCCGTGGTCCCTGGTGAGGTGGTGGTAACACTAGCCCCCCCCCCCCGCGCCTCGCCAGCAATTTCGTTTAATAAGTCGAGTCCTGGATAGAGAGGATTCTGTTTTTTCTTGGGGATGGATGGAGAAGGTGTTGGGGATAGGTGGAGGGAGGGAGGCATGGGGGGGATAGGAGGTCTTGGGGAATGGGTGGAAGGAGGAAGGCATAGGGAGGTTGGATAGGAGGGCGGCTTGGGGGATGGGATGAGGGATTAGGTGGAGGGATGAGGGCTTGGGAAGGTGGACTTGGGGATGGTTGGAAGGAGGAGGGCTTGGCCATGGGGGCCTGACAGCTGAGTGGACAGCGCTTCGGATTCGTAGTTCTGAGATTCCGGGTTCGATCCCCGGTGGAGGCGAAAACAAATGAGCAGAATTTTTTCACCCCTTGATGCCCCCTGTTCACCTAGCCGTAAATAGGTACCTGGGAGTTAGACAGCTGCTACGGGCTGCTGCTTCCTAGGGATGGTAACAAAAAGGAGGCCTGGTCGAGGACCGGGCCGCGAGGACGCTAAGCCCCGAAATCACCTCGAGATAACACCCAAGAAGGTGGAGGGCTTGGCCATAGGAGCCGGTCGGCCGAGCGGACAGCACGCTGGACTTGTGATCCTGTGGCCCTGGGTTCGATCCCAGGCGCCGGCGAGAAACAATGGGCAGAGTTTGTTTCACCCTATGCCCCTGTTACCTAGCAGTAAAATAGGTACCTGGGTGTTAGTCAGCTGTCACGGGCTGCTTCCTGGGGGTGGAGGCCTGGTCGAGGACCGGGCCGCGGGGACACTAAAGCCCCGAAATCATCTCAAGATAGGTGAAGGAAGGTGAGGTACAAGCGTGAAGGGCGGATATTAGCTGGAAAAAGTTAGCGCAGTATTACCCAACAACCGCTCATTATAACACACTGTCATTACCTCCTGTTTTTCCCCTCCCCTTGCCTCACTTCGCTCCACGGCCAAACTGGCTAGTCCTTCTACTTGCAACTTTTAATAACCCGACCCCTGTAATCACCGCGAACAAACACTTACGGCCGAATTGCATTGCGGACGCCGCCCCAACACCCACATTTCAACAGCCCAGGCGAGGACACGCTTTCCCTTTGCTCAAGTAGGATCTAAAAACCTGTACCGCTATCACCATTGTAACGTCACATACTGACGTTACATATCCCCATCACTGTATATATATATATATATATATATATATATATATATATATATATATATATATATATATATATATATATAAATCAACATTTTATATGCAGGCGAGGAGTCACAATAACGTGGCTGAAAAATGTTGACCAAACCACACACTAGAAAGTGAAGGGACGACGACATTTCGGTCCGTCCTGGACCATTCTCAAGTCGATTGTGTCGATCTCAAGTCACAATCGACTTGAGAATGGTCTAGGACGGACCGAAACGTCGTCGTCCCTTCACTTTCTAGTGTGTGCTTTGGTCAACAACATTTTATATCTCTTTATTTTGGTTTGGTTAGGCTGGGTTAGGATACAATTGGATAGGTTTAGTTTGATAAGGTTAGGTTAGATTAGATTTGTTAATCATAGGTTTGTTTATCAAGAAAGAATGACGTAGAAGCATACTATAAAACCATCTTGCCTCTGGCCTCATTGTTTTTACCGCTGTAATTAAAATATAAAAATTACTCCCCTCTCGGTAGCCTATTAACTCCTTCGGATTAAACCAAAAAATAGACATCAATTTCGTTTTTCATTAGAGCGATATCAGCAGTGAAAAATCAGAATTGATGTAGATTATCAGTTGTTTCCGCCCTTTTATATTTGTTAATTAATACCTTTGTGCTTCTGCCATCAACATATAGATGGCGTTAGTGGCGACGTAGAGCGTCGCTTGCTATAACAAATCTTGTGTATTATAGACTAAATCTCCGGCCATTAAAACCTCATTTTTCTAAAATGTGACATGAGGGTTATTATCAGCAGAAATGTGGGTAATTTACACACAAATCGACTTGAGAATGGTCCAGGACGGACCGAAACGTCGTCGTCCCTTCACCTTCTAGTGTATGGTCTGGTCAACATACTTCAGCCACGTAAATTGTGATTCATCGCCTGCACGTGGTTAATTTACAGTTGTTTTACGTTTCATATATTTACTTATTAACATTTGTGTAGGTGTACTCTGAAAGCATAGGTGGCGCTAGTGATGGGTTACAGCAACGTTAAATCTGTAGCCGCGTCATAAGCGGATACAAAAGACTCGATTTTAAAATTTACGTGGAATTCAAATGGACAGGTTGACAGGTGTTCAATCCCTTTGGCTGTGCTTGTTGGCGCCGCTGTAATGCCTTTAGTGACGAGGTTCGAACAATGTTATTCACACATCCTGATTATCAAGAACCAATTACACTCAGAATGGTAGCTGGTTTCTTAGTAACTCTTGAGTACCATCGTACATATATATTGACGAAATGGACAACTAGATTGTCGAATTTGGTATTATTCCTTTTTTAGATTGAATAATATCCAGAAAAAATAGAGCTAAGTACCAAACTTAAATATTCCTAGGGCTAGGATAGCGCATATATGTACAATATTAGGCTACATATAGCGTATATTAGGCTATATGAATTGTTAGGTTAAGTTCTATTAGCAACAAACACAAAGTCTCTTCCGATTTGTTCAAATCCAATAGTACCAATTTCTACTATTTATCCATTACGTCAATATATATAATACGATATTCTACATCGTTAAGTACTGTGTGAACAGCGGGATGGGCTGATATTTTTACAAAAAAATATAATTAAACTACATACCATGTCCTGGACCAAATACCCATCAGCGAGACACGAGATAATGAACAAGTATCGCTTCTAAACTAATCTTACTTAAGCCAACCCAATCCAATCTAACCTAGCGAAAATATGAGATAGAAAATGTGTAGACGAGGTACTGTGTGTGTGTGTGTGTGTCTAAAACTAAAGGTTTTAGACCAAAGGTTTTAGACCTGTCCGCACGCAGATGCGTCGGAGGGCTGATGGCCGCATTCCCAACCCCTCTCAGGCCTTCTGCCATAAACCTTTGACTATTAGAAACTCGTTTGAAATACAAGACAATGGTTAAACTCAAAATGGAGGCTGATTTAACTACGCAGTAAATGCTCACTTGCCCGCCGTCCTTATACCGCCCCGCCGTCCATACAATATATATAAGAGAATACTTACTTTAAATCTCTGGTTGTTAAAACTTTATTTGAGACACTTAGGATAATCTTGCGAGGTGATGAACGGAGGATAGTTGGTGTACGTAAGAGGTGCGTGACATGACAGGTGTCTCTACAAGTGACATGTCAGGTGTCTCTACAAGTGACATGTCAGGTGTCTCTACAAGTGACATGACAAGTGTCTCTACATGTGACATGAGTGACATTGACAGGTGTGTCTACAGGTGACATGACAGGTGTCTACATGTGACATGACAGGTGTTCTCCGTGCGACATAACATGACAGGAGTTACACTTGCAGGGTGAGTAACGTGACACCCCCCACGGTAACCACCACCCTACAAACACACACACCAGTACCCACAAACACTACCACCACCACCAACAAACAACACACAATTACCCACAAACACACACCAGCCCCCCACAAACACAATAGAGGCGCGCCACCCTCCACAAACACATACACAAACCAGCAACCCACAAACCACACACACACCAGCACTCCATAAACACACAAACCAGCACCCACCACCACAACACCAACCACAGGTCTCTGCCGTGCCGGGCTCCATGTGAAGAGGGATGCCCACTTGGCCCTACACTTCACCATCGGTAATCAATAGCCTCCAGTACCGTGGTTCGACACTGTCACCCTCCAACTGGGTGGGTGACAAAGGCCGTGGATGTTACCCCCCATAATACACGTTATAATAATATATGACATTATGTAATTTAATGTGATAAGGACAAGAGTAAATTGTATATCTCATCTCATACTGTAACAAAACGCTCATCAAATTATCTAAAAAGATAAAAGTATCTCTCTCTCTCAAGTTTTACACAATTTAGACTAATTACTAATTTTTAATTCTTGATAATTCTAATTACCAAGAAGCCTTTTGGCTTATTGAGGTTTTCTTAGGTCAACCACTGACCTTCCCCCACAACAGTTGTCTAATTCCCAGGTACCTATTGTATTGCTAGGTGAACAATCGCATCAGGTGAAAGGAAACGTGCCCAACGGTTTCTGCTCTGCCCGGGGATGAAACCAGAGTCCCTCGCTTGTCAGCTTAGAAAGTAGACCACAGTAATAAATTTAATTCCTAAAACTTCTCTAGAATAAAATCAAACTACATAAAATAACATCAAATAAAATACTTACAATCTTCCATATTTTAAATACAAGAAACTATTATGTTTATAATTATCACTAAATTTAAGTGATGAAAACTACTGAAAAAACCCTAACTTGTCACAGACAGTTAAGCAAGTCCCAGCTATGTTTGGGTATAAGTGACAGGATGAACAACCCAGCGGGTTTTCTTCCTATTGGGGAGTGTTGTACATGCTGCTATGGCGGTGTGTCCACTCACAGGATGAGTGGCGCTGCCCAATACTGTCACTATGGCGGTGTGTCCACTCACAGGATGAGTGGCGCTGCCCAATACTGTCACTATGGCGGTGTGTTCACTCACAAGATGAGTGGCGCTGCCCAATACTGTCACTATGGCGGTGTGTCCACTCACAGGATGAGTGGCGCTGCCCAATACTGTCACTATGGCGGTGTGTCCACTCACAAGATGAGTGGCGCTGCCCAATACTGTCACTATGGCGGTGTGTCCACTCACAAGATGAGTGGCGCTGCCCAATACTGTCACTATGGCGGTGTGTCCACTCACAAGATGAGTGGCGCTGCCCAATAAACTCACCCCTCGGGGCAAAATTTAAATTTAAAAATTTAATCATCTAAAGTAAGTAACTATCAAAAGAAGGCACCAACCCAGGTACTCTATGTAGCACCATCAGTGTCGCTGGGTATTCCCAACCCGCCAAACACACACCGAAATTACGACGTTGGTACAACGTTCGAACAAGTTTTAACACTTCCTAACCAGTTATAACAACCAATATAGCAAGTTGTAACAACGTTCTAATACGTCATAAACACGTTAAGCCAAGATGTAACAACTTTATTACAAGGTGTAACAAGCGGTAAATAGAGACAGTTTCGGTTTGTGTTTCCAGGGAAGGCGCTAAATATCACTGAGGATGCTAATACATGAACAAAAATGCATAAGGCGAGTTATATCAAAGGTATCAGATTCACCCACGATTTTGTTAAGGGTCATTCGAAAAGCAAGACCTGAAAACCAGGTCTTCAGACAAGACCTGGAAACCAATCTTCCTGAAAATTTGGACATTCCACAAGGGGGGTGTCTGACTAAGCAGCTTAGACAGTAAGAAGCAGGGCGGCGTTCCATTACATGTCCGTGAGTTAAGTATGAATGGCCAATAGGTAACCTAGCCAAAGCCGTTTCCCATCGTCTATTACGGCGGTAGGAGGAAGGACAGTGGGATATGTTACTTTTCAGAGTAAGCAGTTAGTTACCTGTAACCTCAGATTAGCGACCCTGCCAGCGGTCTCAGATTGAGGAATGAATGACTGGGTAGAAGTCTGAATAAGAAATGCCTATTTCAAAAATAGGACAAGTGTGGGCTGTCTCCTTAATGGCAATGTCTGCACATTCATTTAAGATAATACCAATATGGCTGGGACTCCAGCAAAGCAATATCTTAGTCGGGTAGACTAAGACATTGCCCAATATAGTCGGGGGCTAAGGAGCCCGTCCTTCCATCACTGTCCAACTCTGGGGCCTGGTCGCCCACCTCACGAATCATCCACAACGGGCTCGCCATAGCCCGTGCTATTTGGATTTTTTTGTTCCAGGTAGCGAATCTTTAACAACAACACCTCACGAGTCTCAGAAAGATAAATGGCGTCTACATAAAACAAACATATACAAAATGTTCGTCCACTATGAAGCCTCTATACCCACCGCGGAGCCACAATTCAGAGAACTCCACAATATCTTGAGGTTATCTTGAGATGATTTCGGGGCTTTTTAGTGTCCCCGCGGCCCGGTCCTCGACCAGGCCTCCACCCCCAGGAAGCAGCCCGTGACAGCTGACTAACACCCAGGTACCTATTTTACTGCAAGGTAACAGGGGCATAGGGTGAAAGAAACTCTGCCTATTATTTCTCGCCGGCGCCTGGGATCGAACCCAGGATCACAAGGCCAGCGTGCTGTCCGCTCGGCCGACCACTAGGCTATTCCAGGTGTGCGTCCTGGATACATCCCACTCTCTCTTACCCCTAAGAACCGTCAATCCGTCGAGATCAGACTCAGCAACGAAGACAGGGTTTGACATACAAGCTTCCCTTGGCTTGAACACGTTGGCAACCCCAGTTCTACGGGCGAGAGAGATTGACTGCCGTCTCAACTCATTTAGACCTATTGTCTTATGTATGACCCTCTGTCCTGCGTGACAGTGAATACCAGCATTATCCTCACTGTAATAAGACTATCAAAATCCTCAGATTAGGCAAAATTGTAATTAATTTTGTCAATAAAGATTTTAATAATAATAATAAGTCTCAACTCACCCTCCATCAGAACAAAAAAATGCCAAACGAAAGGATATTCGAAATCGGAACAGAGTCGTCAGGAAGCCTCATCCAAACAGCAGATCAGGAGAGGAAAGAAACAGACACGAGGAAGAGACAGAGTTCTCCAGCAAAATTAATAAGCAAGGCTCAAAAAAGGACATTCGATCTGTTATCCTATCAACACGGGAGACATCTCCCGTCACGCAGGGTGCAGTCGCGCCTCCACAGATCTCCAGTATCATCTACTGATACTGGTTATGGCTCAAAAGGGCCTCCACTTACGGGCTATTCATGCCCGTGCCACCTTTTGGGGGGCTTAATCTTCATCAATCAATCAATCCTATCAAGCATTACACACCATCAGCTGCCCACCAAGCCCCCCCACTCCTCACGCCGACAAGCCTAGCTTACCTGCCAACACCCACACATCGTGTCAGCAAGGCGGACAGCCCGCCTGCGTTCATACCTCTCACTGTATTTCCCACTTCTAAACTTCCCTTCACCTATGCCTCTCCTTCCTCTTTACTCAAAAAAAAAAAACGCCGACAACGGGGCTAGACATTGAAGAGGCACACCAACTAAAGTCAGACTGTTTATTGGTAAATAAACAGTACATTTTTACGGGCTCACCATAGCCCGTGCTACATGGACACTTCGTCCTGAGTAGCTAAATCTTTAACAACAACAACATAACGGAGCTGACAATGCTTGGTAAAGAACACATTGAAATAAAATGTAAAGTTCATTGTTAAACAGTAAGGGTTATGTTGCATAATTTCCTATACAAATGAAGGGTGATTATATATAATAGTTACCTTTATTAATTTACGGTCAATATCTGTAGCTTAATATGGGTTCCTATTGTTGGTAACAGGAAGCTTGTTAAGCTTATTGAGAGCCTCCTAAACCTCACCTAACCTAACCTTCCCCACACTCGTTGCCTAACTCCCAAGATCCCATGTACAGCTAGGGGGGGGGGGTAAGGAAACGTGCCCAAACGCTGCTCTCACTTAGGGTATCGAACCCGGGATCAACCAGTTGTGAACCGACTAAACTTTTCCCTACAAACACCGTGTCTATATATGTATAAACACGATGTATTGAAAGGGGTGAGAATAGCTTGAGCTACCTCATCCCTTTGTGTGTATTTTACCTCAATAAACTTATTTCAATTTCAATTTCAAACATTGTTTCATGTCCCGATGAAAATATTGCTCTCATCCTCGTGGCATGTTTCTCTTCACAATAAATGAATACTTATTGTAAACAAATCCACAAGGGCCGTGACGAGGATTCGAACCTACGTCTAGATCATCCCAGACGCTGCCTTAAACGACTGATTCATGATTAGGGGCAAAATGCAGAGTATTAAAGGACAAATCTAAAACAAAAGTGAATATCTCGTAACTATATAACTCGGATAAATTGTTAAAATATACTTGATATGCTTTATATATATAAATTGTTAAAATATACTTGATATCTCATATATTTAAATTGTTAAAATATACTTGATATGTTTTATATATAAATTGTTAAAATATAATTGATATGTTTTTATATATAAATAACACTTTTCTAGCACCCTGACGACGACAGACAGACAGACAGACAGAGGAGGGGTATAACAGAGACATATAAAATACTTCGGGAGATTGACAGTGGGGAAAAAAGACGAAGAAATGTTTACACTGACCACCAGTACTGTACAAGATGGCATGGATGGGAGCTTGAGACTCGGACGAACCATAAAGTTGACAAAAAGTCTTTTCTTTAACGTAACAGTAGGAAAAATAGCATGAACTAAAGAGGTGAACTCCAATCATAATTTTAAAAACCAGATATGACAGGGAAATAGGTCAGGAGTCACTGCATTAAACAACTGACGGCTAATAAGGCGGAGGAGAAGGGCTCAAGAGCTAAAACTTGATCCTGCAAGCATAAACTAGCAAGTAAACACACACACACACACACACACACACACACACACACACACACACACACACACACACACACACACACACACACACACACACACACCCCAGTCACCAATCAGCTTTGACATTTCGAGCTATCTCAGATCCGCTTTGTTCTAAAAGGTCGTTTGATATTGGTCATTTTTTCGCTTTCTGGTAAAATTATATAGCTTTTTATTATGTAAAGGTGAAGGACGATGGTCTGTTGAATCCTCAGTCTGGCAAGGAATACATTATAATATATATATATATATATATATATATATATATATATATATATATATATATATATATATATATATATATAAATATATATATATATATATATATATATATATATATATATTATATATATATATATATATATATATATATATATATATATATATATATATATATATATACAGTATATATAAATAATCATAAATATGCATCCAAGCAAATATATTTGTTGTAATATATATTTATAAATCGATGATGGACCCCCCCTAAGTTTGGTGACGTCAAAGGGTTAACAGCCGATTAGTTAAGGAACAATAAAGTTGTTTTATACTAGCCAGCAAACACCTAGCGCTGAATGCGGCGATATTAAGCTGGTATTGGGCGCGCTGAATTTTATGAACTTTGTAAGTCAGTGCGACAATGGCCTTGGAGAGGAGGAATTGGCGAGAGCGAGCGAGGCGCGCCATACTAGGCTACGCATTGTTCTCGCCCACCCTGCAAGACGAACACCGGCCTTGTTCCGACCGGTACAAGGAAGATCCGCTATAGGCTGGTCCCAACACCAATAGTCTGTTGCTTGCAGGGTCGGCGTTCGATCCCCCTATGCGTCAGGGAGATTAACACCCCCCCCCTCCCTCAGAATGTTTGGTAATATGTTTATTGTTTGTGATGTGTCTATGTATGTATTAACACGATGTACTGAACGGGGTGAGAATAGCTTGAGCTACCTCATCCCTTTGTGTGTATTTTACCTCAATAAACTTATTTCAATTTCAATTTCAACAACCCCCCCTCCCCCTGAAGCACAGCATAAGCACTCAAGAATGAATGAAGCACTCAAAGAATGAAGCACTCAAAGAATGAAGCATAAGCTTCATTTTTTGTTCTTATGTTCTTACCAAATGTTTTTATAAACGCAGATTATCCTACATAGGCATAGTGAGAGTAACGCATGAATGATAAATCAGAATTTGCTAAATACGCTATTATTTGACTTTTGTATTACAACTAGGTTAGTACCGATGAATGTAAACATTGTGTTCGCATGGCGTAGCGCTGGCCTCTGCTTCCCTTTTAAGGCCACTCCACTGCCTGCTGTCTTCACCGTTGTCTGGCTTGCATGCTGTTCACTTTTTCATTGTCTTTATTATCTTGCCATCTAGTAGGATCTGATATTGTGTCCGGGCAGCAGTTGTCGTACTTATTATGTTCCTCGTTGGTATGGCAATAGGGGTTTTGTTGAGTGTATCTACTCACCTAATTGTACTTTTCTATCTTTGCTAGGGGTGATGGTGGTTTAACTGCTAGCTTATGCAGCGTGTACTAATTTCTTGAAAGCTCTGGTTCTGCCCCCTAATTGGCCTAGTAAATGTAATTAAGTTTTTAAAAGCACTTAACTAAAGGCATCTCTTAAATTATTTAATATATTAAAAGGAACGTGCTTGGACAAAGCGTACATAAGTGATACATCTTAAACCCCACATAAAATTACGAGGCTATTAATTACAAGTACTGTATCCAATAAATTTGTCGAGCCACTAAACTATACATAATCTATTATAAATGAGTAACCATTACAATAATTTTGAATTATTAATTATTCGAATTAAGAGCGTTACTAGGTGAGGTAAATATGAGGTTCAAAATAATAATACATTTCAAAATACAAATTAGGCTAGATTAATTTCTCGGCCGCCAAGTTTTTAATGAGATTAATTGAGAGATCATTCGCGATCTGAATTTCAAGTTCAGTCTGATTACCAAGACAGTGCGCTCCTAATGACCATTAATTCCCAGGTTGAAATTAATTTAGAAGAATCATGTGGTCTTCTTAATAATAAAAGACCACTTATCTCCTCCCTTTGAGACCAAGACAGCGAAGCAAAACTTTGGTGGGGGTCGTAAATCCCAGCTTCCTGAATACACCTGCAAATTGATCACAAATAATGTTGCCTGTTCTATCGATTACCACTTCGTAAAAAATGCAACGGTTTTGCCTAACCACCAGCGTCAGAACTTTGGCAACCCACCTAACATGCCGGAGCCGATGCGCCTTAGTCCCAGGAAGCTTCAAAATTGCGATGAATTTAATTTCTCGAAATAACAGCAATTTTTACTTTGGGGTCGATAGCGTAAAAAGATTTAGTACATTCAGTATGAGGATAGGTTGCCCGTCCTCCCAATTGAACGTCGCATTTTGACGTATACCCTATCTAAGGGCAAAAATTGTCGTATTTGAAAATGGTAGCGGATCGCGATATTGACATACTGTCCTCTTTCCTGTTTTGGGTCGTCTGGTAGGTTAGGATAGGGCTCTTTGGCACGACAGTTTCTTGACGCTGTCAAACCTTAGGAGGACGGGGCTCCTTGGAGGCTCTTTTAAATACACACGTCAATCACTGGACGCGAGAACAACCCTAACACCTGCCGAATATTTGGGAAAAAATATGCAAGACAATGATTGAAAGAAACAAGACCTTGTCGGTCAACAACTATATTGTCAACAACTTGCCTGTCAACTCAAAAATCAAATCAATCAACTCAAGTTATAACTACTCCATAGGTAACACAATACACCTTTGAATTGTTTGCAAGAAATCTAAATTTGTGTTCCTAATTCTACTAGTAACTCTGCAACAAATTTCCAGCGCTAAATCATTCCAGTTAATTACAAAACAAAAATTGCATCGCCACATTAGCAACGACAAAAACTGAATTTGAGTTAGCGAAGTCACTGGAGATGGGCAACCCATGTTGGGAGCGTGTTGGGCTTCCCTAGGCTATGCGGGCACTCCCACACCACAGGTATTCTTCCTCTCCGTAATTTCCTCAACTGTTTTTTGTTTTCCCTGACTGCAAAATTATATCGTACTGGATTCTATATGTGTGTGTGTAATAATTCGGTTGGCTATCAAGTCAATATTCTTGAACAACACGTATTTGAAATATTAATTCTATATTATTCACTTGTCATTAAAGACAAGTGAATAAAGACAAGTCTTTGACAACAAAAACATTTGGTATAAAGTGTTTTGAATTTTGAATCAACACGATCAAATTCCAGAGGTCACAGCCAGTTGGTCTGGGGATTATGCCTCTTATCAACAACGTTAGAATATATAATCTGTGATTTATATTATTACTTTGTTGTTTCATTATATTCCCACAACTTCCTAAAGATAACCATCTACCACATCTGAACACGGGGTCAAGTCACTTGAGAATTCCACAACAACAACTAGGTACCCATATTGTCAATCTCGCGTCCCTAATGTAATCACAGGCGTTAATCAACTCGTTGTCCACCCTTAGGAAGAACAAGCGCCTATCATCAACTCATCCACATTCCCCATCCATCTCTCTCTCTCTCTCTCTCGTACACACACACACAATAAGACAAGCAGCGACATTTTAAATATCTGAATTTGTTGACATTCTGAATAAACTCCGCGTACTCTAATTATGTTTTGAGGTAGCTAGCAGAATAAAATATAAAAATCTGCATTATATTTTCAAAGCGGGTAATTAAAATTTAAATAAAATTGTTTAACATTTACGAAGGAGTAATTTTTGTTTGAAGGTTATGCTACTTTATTTAGTCTAAGACATTACAGAGTAATTGGAGAAATTTATCATACATGTGTTCATTGTCTTTAAATGCTGGACCTCCGGGCGGTACGAACGCTGGAGCCTCGGGTGGCACGAACGCTGGAGCCTCGGGTGGTACGAACGCTGGAGCCTCGGGTGGTACGAACGCTGGAGCCTCGGGTGGTACGAACGCTGGACATTCCGGATAATATGTACAAACTCGGATAGTACAAAACCCTAGACCCAAATAGAACAAACGCTGGAGCCTCGGATGGTACAGCAGGAGTCATACCCATTTACATATAAACAACTGTAACGGCGAATTGAGAACCGAGTATCGCCTGTAATCGTATAAACGTATAGGATAGGCTGTGCTTACTGTAGCCCCTGATGTGTCGAAGTTTCGAAGCCTTGCTAGAACATGTGTCGTCCATATCGAAGTGGAGCGGGTGCACTTCGACTGGCTCCTACCCAGGAGAGTTCAGATAGCCTAAGCCACTTTATCCTTTTGGGATGTATTTTATTATCTCAATAAAATACACTCGACTGCCCTTCGAGTTAATTTAAAACAGGTAATAGAAAATAAGTACTCAACTGCGCGAGTATGTCAGTACTAAAAGCCAAGTTAGTAGAGCTTCTCAAACAGCACCAAGGGAGAGCTTAGTCCAGCACCACAGTCAGTGATAGCACCGATAGAAAGCTCAGTAGAGCTCCACTTGCAGTGACTGCCGAGGAAGAGCTCAGTAGAGTTCTAAAGGCAATGACATCACAGAGGAAGAGCTCAGTAGAGCTCCACTTGCAGTGACTGCCGAGGAAGAGCTCAGTAGAGTTCTAAAGGCAATGACATCACAGAGGAAGAGCTCAGTAGAGCTTCACAGTCGGTGATAGCACCGAAGGGCTCACCTCGGTGAGAGAACTCTCAAATGAGAAATCTCGGGAGCAGCCCCGGAAAACTGCAGTCGCTCTCGATTCTGCAATTCTCATAATGCAGACTCCAACCACGAAGCAATCTGGAGAAGAGCCCGTGAACACCCCTCCCTCCCTCCCTCCCTCCCACAACCCCTTTCCCATCTATTCCCCCTCCAGACCCTTCCTCCTTACCCT
>NC_091236.1:11170920-11247919 GCF_040958095.1 Procambarus clarkii
TGTATCGAGGGCTCCCCAAATGACTATTTTAAACACAGAAACTAAACTTGGTACATCCTAACAGCTTCAATGATTATGTATGAACTGTATTAACTAGCATACATTGTTCATACACTGAACTGTATTCAATGTATGATCTATCTCACCTCCCTACGTGAGGTACTTCAAACACTGACCTGACTCTCGGGACAAAGTCATTTTGAAATTAGAAACTCTGGTTTTCTCCTCGAGTATATATTTCACAGTCAATTCCTCTAAACAGTACAATATAGTGATGCTGATTCACACCCGCCTCCCCCCCGAGCTGGGAGCTACTTCCAGACTGTCCAGGACCTGGAATGTACTTGGAGATTGATAAAGATAAAGAGTAAGCCACCCAAGAGGTGGCACGGGCACGAATAGCCCGTAATACCTAAAGAGGGTTCCGGGAGTTTTTCTAGTCCCTAAGCCCAGTCTAGGCTTGACTTATGAGAGCTTGGTCCAAATGGCTGTAATTTGAAGCGGCCCGAAAGTTCAAGTTCAAGTATGTTTATTGAGATAAGAAAGAAATACATCTCAAGGGGATAGAGTAGCTTGGGCTATTTCTACTCCCCGAATTGCCCACATGTCCACTACACCCCGATTGGTTCCGCACTTCTTGCAGGAAAGTGTCTAATTTTTCTTGTAGTTCATTTTTACACTTACTGGGTATATATATTGAACAACCGCGAACAAGCCTGAATGGTCCCCAGGACTATATGCGACTATATTGAACAACCGTGGACCTTTGACGCACATACGGTATTCTGGCCGTAGTAAAAACTTCAGGCTCCACCTCCTAAATATAAAACACACTATCATGAGCTCCCTTAAAACTACCTTAGGGACTATATCCAATCCCAATAACCAGTTAGAAATTAATATTTACAGGTGCCATGCCAGCAAACATTGACCTAGCTTAAACCTCTCTACTCTGTTAATGGCTGACATTGTTTTGACTCAAGCCTAGCCAGAGGCCGTAATCCTCTACTAATCTCCTGACCCCAGTGCCGCTCCACTCATAATAATAATAATAATCATATTAATAATAATGTTTATTCTGGTAAAAGTACATACATAGAAAATGAAGATTTCTAGATAAAACTAATATCTAGCTATATACTAGCCTAAAGCCACTAAGACGCACAGCGTTTCGGGCAAATCTGTGCTCTTTACTATACACCAGCTGTGTTAAAACAACAGAGGAGTTGCAATACAGATTCGTGTGTTCTGGCAAAATGTTGCATAAAAACGTATCTTAATGATGTAGTTGACGTCTTCACGCCTTAAGACTTAATTTGTTTTCCCTCTGATCTATGACAAATGAGGGATAGTTTATATTGGCCTGGCGATGCCCTGATGCTGATACATCTGTGTTGAGCGAGAAGAGGACTGGCAAGACATTGATTGATTGACGAAGATTAAGCCACCCAAAAGGTGGCACGGGCATGAATAGCCCGTAAGTGGAGGCCCTTTTGAGCCATTACCAGTATCAAGAGCTGATACTGGAGATCTGTGGAGGTGCGATTGCACCCTGCGTGACGGGAGATGTCTCCCGTCTGCTGGCAAGACAAAGGACAACGCTAATATGAATGAAATGAAGGTCAAAGTTAGTGCCACGGGAAGGAATTAGCAAATGCAAACGGAATATTTTCAGTATAACAAGTTGTCGTACGTAGGAGGCGGCCTTTCTCTTCCTTAAGATCAATCTCAAATACTGAGGCAATATTCTCAACTTTGGGACTATCCTAGTCCGCCTAATTCTAATTTTTCGGTGGGAGGGGGTGGGAGGGAGAAGCCCCTTGGGATGCTGCAAGCTTCTTTCACTGACACGCTCCTTCAATGACCTGATATAATGAATAACAACAAATGTATCACTTGCCCGTTGAACAAGTTGGAAACGCATAATGTGCGTTTCCGGCTCCGACGCCAACGCGATCCCTGGTAGAATTTCTTCCACTTATTCCTAATCTATACTGCCTTCGCAATGCTTATATAAACACCCATCACTCAAAACAAAAAATATATCTAACGGAGAGTATTGCTTGGCCCAATAGCCAGTGTTTCATAGTAAGGTTGAGTGTTTTCACTGATGTTACCTATTCTCTTGGTCTGAGGCTGCCTAATAACGCTACACACCGTAGGAAACCAGCCCATCCGCCTAAAATTGAAGTACTTATGGTAATCACTTGGTCTAAAGTACCAATATGTAGTGATGGCCCACTCAAAATATTGACGTTTTGTATTACTGAATTTGGCCAAATGGGCAACTTTTTTTGTTAAAAGCAACATACAGAACCTAACCTCTCCTAGCCATCCTAGCCCTAATACACGCTATTTTAGTTCTAATATAGTACATATATGTGCCATACTAGGCCAAGGAATGTTTAAGTTCGGGTTTTTTAGCTTTATTTCTCCCAGACTCAATAAAATTAAAACTTCAATAATTTAACTTTTCTGTGGTCCACCACTACACACAAATAATTTCGACCAAATAGTTACTATTGATACTAATCACTTCAGGAGAATGGGTTGTAGAGCAAGAATGTTGGCTGGGTAAGGTCAGGCACTTTGTGAGTGGATCAACCTGTTTATAACATCCTTAACAGATGAATGAGACAGTACATCCTTGCTAGGTATTTTCCGTATAAATTATTACGTGCTCCCAAACAACAGTGTCAAATCCCTTGTGTTAAACTAAATCTTTTTTTTAACATATTTAAATGTATTTCTGATGTCTAGTTTTAATACTGCCGTGTCTGCAGGGTTACTGAAACAGGCCAGTGTCCACCTGGGCTGATCTTATGTGACATGCAAAGCACTGATTTGCTTACAGCAGCATTACAGCTTCTGTGTGGACCCTCCTGCTGACAGCCCTGCCAACGAGGCGCTGAAGGGTGTTTGTGCCCGTGGCAATAGGGTCTGATACCACCATAAGTCTTGGTCTGGGAGCATAGTAATGTACCAGAGTATGTTTTCGTTAGGAATTAGGCCAGCTAAGCCGTTATTGGCAAAGTTCGTGATCTCAGACAGTAGCAGGATCTCATAGTTAGTCAGTGGTGGCGTAGTGGTAATACACGCCTACACGTAGTGCCTATCACACGCGCCTCGCAAGCGAATTAGTCTAGGGTATCAGACTTGTCCAGGGAGAATTGACTGGGCACCAATCCTTAACTGTTCGCCCCTGTTCACCCGGCAGTAATTAGGTATCTCGTTATTATGTGCTTGCTGAATTGTGTTCCAGGGAAAACTAGTGGGTATGGCTTACGATGGGCTATGGGTAGGGAAAAGCTGTAAGAATACTAGGAGGGTGAACGGGAGTCTTCTGTTCCTGGCGAAATTGCTGACTGGAGAACGTGCAAGGGTCTTGTACTGCCAGAATCCATTCAATAAAATATCTGAATTATTGACGCTTAAACCATTAAATCTGTATTCCCGTATGTGCAGGCGGTAGTGATTCAGAAAAATTTGTACTTGGAAAATATTATAGGGATTGGTTCTAAATCTGCACATGGAAATAACTCATAGAAGATCAGAAGGCATGGATGTGCAAAGCCCCATTCAAAAGCAGACGTGAATAGGTACGCTGAGAGAGAATTTTATCAACATCAAGGGGTCCAAGACTTCTTCACACTCCCTCTAAATGTAAGTACCACAACTAGCCGATCTCTCACGCTGTTGAAAAGAGAACTTGACAAACGGTACAGCTCCAAAGGATTTCTGAGCTGTAATTCATACCGCAGGCTGCGAACAGTCGCGTCTAACAGCCTGGTTGACCACACCACCAACTTGGAAGCCTGATCAGAGACCAGGCCGCGGGGACGTCGATAACTTACGTAAAAAAAAAAAAAATAACTAATCTCTTTGACGAAACCCTAAGCGCATGGCGGAAGTCACACATCTGCTGTGTAAACAAACGCTTTTAGAAATAGTGTTTTTATCTCACTGCTTAGGCTGTGGTTACACTTTTGATAAGAGCTATATCTTCGTAATCATCCTGTTTACTCAAACTGTGTTGCCTTCTACACTTTTTTTTGTTTACCATGGTATACATGCATAGAAAAACAATCAATTTAGTATACCCAAAAGCAAAATGTCCCTATAATTAAAACAATGCTTCAAACCCAAGAAAATATTGTACTTTTTTTTTTAAATAATGATGCAATTTGTGTATAATGATTCAATTTGTGTATAATGGTGCAATTTGTGTATAATGATGCAATTTGTGAATAATTATTAAGTGCATTAGTAGCATAGGGAAGTTTGTTAATTTCAACTAAGGACAGGTTTAAGAAAGTTATGGTGCGTGGGTTTGTACCTGATAAATTTGGTGCTGGAGAAAACGGACCTGCAGTGTGGATGATATTCTGGCAATGATATTATAGTTATTAACGACCTATATTTTCTACAGAGCGGGACTGTTTTCCCACCAACCGAACAGTCTCATTAATTACCAGAGCTGCCAGCAGGGGACCAACACTGCCAGACTACATCCTGCGACTAACCCAAGCCACCAACACGAGGCCCCACACAATCTCCATCTTGCGACTAACCCAAATCACCAACACGAGGCCTCGCACAATGCTAGGCTCTATCCTGCGACTAACCCAAGCCACCAACACGAGGCCTCGCACAATGCTAGGCTCTATCCTGCGACTAACCCAAGCCACCAACACGAGGCCCCACACAATGCTAGGCTCTATCCTGCGACTAACCCAAGCCACCAACACGAGGCCTCACACAATGCTAGGCTCTATCCTGCGACTAACCCAAGCCACCAACACGAGGCCTCATACAATGCTAGGCTCTATCCTGCGACTAACGCCACCAACACGAGGCCCCCACACAATCACCATCATGCAACTAACCCAAATCACCAACACGAGGCCCCACACAATGCTAGGCTCCTCCATACAACCACCACGCAGAGAAGTACCAGCTTCTGGTACGCTTCTCTCGTGGCAAATAATCTTTAATAGTATCTTTAATACTATATCATAAACCAGGTAGTCAAAGTGCCTCATCAACATTGTTATTCATGGCATGCTGCTTCCATTACCTACGCTAAAACCTGATTTGAATTTCTGGATGATGCGGTGATTGCCTACAAGTTCCAGGGGAGGAAGGAGCCACGCCCTTCATAAATAACTAACAGTCTCAAAAGTTTCTTAAGTGTATTAATTATCGAGCTATTAACCACAAGACAGCACGCCCAATGTGTCATTATTATCTTGCTATTAGTCCTACTTGAATATCGTTTGTCTTCGGAAATGTGGTTTGTGCTCGTTGCTTCTCGTAATGCTAAGGCCGGTACTATAAAGATATATTAGAAGATGGAGGTGAGCCCGGCGGTACTCCTTACAGCTCCGAGTCTGTACTGAATGCTCTTTCGCCTGGCAGAACCAGTGATTTGATTTTAAAAGGCACTAGCCTAAGATAACGGTAAGGTACAAATGACATCATTTACAATAGACAAAAAATAATGGCAAGCACATTCATCACCCCAATTATGTGTTTTAATTTTTAGGCAACGTTACTAATTACCACAGCAACTATAGTGATGTAGCACTTGCAGCTAGGATTTAAAGACCACCTGTGTTCAATTTACTGTTTTTTCTCCTCCCAACCTGGCCTGGGACGAGGCTCCATCGCTCCACTGACCCTTGTCTCCCTGGTCAGTGTGCACATTGTGCACACAAATAATTCTAATCTGGCAATTCTTCCTTCACAAACTTGACACGCCTGCTATTATCAGAAAAAGATACCAGACTAGATAATAATGAGCAGACTATACACACCTGGACTGCCAGGAAAGCCTTGACACAGTATCCATGTAGAGAAACAGGCAGGAACGACAGGAAATGTGTTCCAGTGGATAAGAGAGTACCTAAGAGATAGAAGACATGAAGTCATCCTAATAGCGGAGACGTTACCAGAAGAGTCCCCGCCACAAGAGGCAAGTACTATATAAACACACACATCCAAATGATCCACATAGACCAAAAACCAATTATTTTTGGAAGTAAAGAAATTCACTTCACTAAAGAAGTGAAGTGGAGAAGGCAGACTCCACATACAACTTTAAAAGATATGACGGAGCACAAAACTATTCGAGAATTAGTCTTGGGTATTTACAAGCACACAGCTAGGAGAGTGCTGGTCAATTTCAAGCATAAGTCATAGGTTTCAAGCACTGTAGCCTAAGCTCTCGACTCACAACCAAGGGACCTCAATTTAATCCGCAAACAGGATAGAAACAACTGTGTAAAGTTTCATTTCATCTGATTCATCTGTTCATCCAGCAATAAAATTGGTACCCGGGATTTTGGCAATTGTTGTGGGTTGCATCCTGGGGCAGTGGTTCCTACCCTTTTTGTGTCATTTACCCTTTTCCAACCACCTTCTCACATGTGGATTCACCCTACCACTACGTTCTCTCCTGTGGACCCCTACAAAAATAGATCGAACAACAAAAATTGCAACCTAAACTCAGGGGGATACTCAGGGTAAACTCAGGGATACTCAGGGATAAACTCAGGGATATGTACACATTCGTGGTAATCACTTAAAAACGTACTACGTAAGTAACGTGTTTATGTACTTTCTATCCTTAGCTAGGCTAGGCTAAGCCTAGCCTTACAACCTCAGACATGTGAAACGTAGTTGACCCAGTTACAGCACCGCTCCTGTGCCAGTTAAGTCCACTGCGGGCTCACCATAACCCGTGCTGCTTGGAACCTTTTGTTCCGAGTAGCCAAATCTAAAACAACAATAACATCGTCTATATGATTTATGATGCGACTGTGAGATCGACCGCTGCATGGAATGAACAGCTGAACATTGCCGGGAGACGGAAGGAATAATCTCCAACAACCTAAGCATCTAACCTACGCCTAATTATATATATAACTTAATATATACAAATATGAATTTATGTACAAGAACAAATCTATTTTAATGCATAATACGTTAAACCTGATGAATGCGTCTTGGGGGGGGGGGATGAATGCATCTTGGGGGGAATGCGTCTTGGGGGGGGGGGGGGTGTGTGAATGCGTCTTGGGGGGGAAGAATGCGTCTTGGGGGTGGAGGAATGCGTCTTGGGGGGGGTGGATGTGTCTTGGGGTGGATGTGTCTTGGGGGGGAATGAATGCGTCTTGGGGGAGTGAATGCGTCTTGGGGGGGAAGAATACGTCTTGGGGGGAAGAATACGTCTTGTGGGGGAAGAATACGTCTTGGGGGGGAAGAATACGTCTTGGGGGGGAAGAATACGTCTTGGGGGGGAAGAATACGTCTTGGGGGGGAAGAATACGTCTTGGGGGGGAAGAATGCGTCTTGGGGGGGAAGAATGCGTCTTGGGGGGGAAGAATGCGTCTTGGGGGGTATGAATGCGTCTTGGGGGGTATGAATGCGTCTTGGGGGGTATGAATGCGTCTTGGGGGGTATGAATGCGTCTTGGGGGGTATGAATGCGTCTTGGGGGGTATGAATGCGTCTTGGGGGGTATGAATGCGTCTTGGGGGGTATGAATGCGTCTTGGGGGGTATGAATGCGTCTTGGGGGGTATGAATGTGTCTTGGGGGGGAGGGGGGGGGGGCGGGATGAATGACCGGCGATCTAACGAGCCTAGCCTGAGAACATTTGTGTAAACACGCCCTAAACCAACGTTGCCCAAACAGCTTGCCCAACCTTACATAGGCCCATGCATAACCCCACAACATATAATATTAATTGTTATGATAATTTTTATTATAGCGTGGGTTAAAATTTCATAATCAGTTGACTGCCTTCTTCTTGAGGTTATCTTGAGATGATTTCGGGGCTTTAGTGTCCCCCCGGCCCGGTCCTCGACCAGGCCTCCACCCCCAGGAAGCAGCCCGTGACAGCTGACTAACACCCAGGTACCTAATTTACTGCTAGGTAACAGGGGCATAGGGTGAAAGAAACTCTGCCCATTGTCCCTCGCCGGCGCCTGGGATCGAACCCAGGACCACAGGATCACAAGTCCCGCGTGCTGTCCGCCTATTGACAAATACTGACTAATTAGTATTATTGGAAGACATTTCTTGATTTATTGCTTGTCAGGAGTATGTTCTGGCTCCTATTTTATATCACATTTATTTATTTATTTATTTATTTATATACAAGAAGGTACATTGGGTTTGTGAGAATACATAGCATAGTATTTACAATCTTGCAATGCCACTAGTACGCGCAGCGTTTCGGGCAGAATTTTATCGTAATTTGCCAGCAAAAACCGCAAAATTAAGGTTTCCAACTGAACTAGGACACCCATTGCTTCGCAAGCCTATAGTAGACTATAATATATAGCTCTATCTGGTGCTTAGTTTCCACCTGTACCTTTGACACCCACTTCTCCGGGGACCCCAAGGAGAGTGTATACGCTTGGGAGTTCCCTGACGTAAGCATCCCCCCCCCCGCTCCTGTGCCAGGTAGGTTCACTACGGGCTCACCATATCCCGTGCTACTTGCCCCGCTCCTGTGCCAGGTAAGTCCACTACGGGCTCACCATAGCCCGTGCTACTTGCCCCGCTCCTGTGCCAGGTAAGTCCACTAAGGGCTCACCATAGCCCGTGCTACTTGCCCCGCTCCTGTGCCAGGTAAGTCCACTACGGGCTCGCCATAGCCCGTGCTACTTGCCCCGCTCCAGTGCCAGGTAAGTCCACTACGGGCTCACCATAGCCCGTGCTACTTGCCCCGCTCCTGTGCCAGGTAAGTTACGGGCTCACCATAGCCCGTGCTACTTGCCCCGCTCCTGTGCCAGGTAAGTCCACTACGGGCTCACCATAGCCCGTGCTACTTGCCCCGCTCCTGTGCCAGGTAAGTCCACTACGGGCTCACCATAGCCCGTGCTACTTGCCCCGCTCCTGTGCCAGGTAAGTCCACTACGGGCTCACCATAGCCCGTGCTACTTGCCCCGCTCCTGTGCCAGGTAAGTTACGGGCTCACCATAGCCCGTGCTACTTGGAACTTGTTCCGAGTAGCTGAATCTATAACAACAACAACAACCTGACGGAAGGCTGATACTCGGGTGAATAAGATAGAGCCATAAAGCTTTGAGTTTTATCCTAACAGGGACATCAGGTACAAGGGAAATTTTAGTGAGCCGGTCGGCCGAGCGGACAGCACACTGGACTTGTGATCCTGTGGTCCCGGGTTCGATCTCGGGCGCCGGCGAGAAACAATGAGCAGTTTCTTTCACCCTATGCCCCTGTTACCTAGCAGTAAAATAGGTACCTGGGTGTTAAGTCAGCTGTCACGGGCTGCTTCCTGGGGGTGGAGGCCTGGTCGAGGACCGGGCCGCGGGGACACTAAAGCCCCGAAATCATCTCAAGATAACCTCAAGAGGGGGACAGGGACGTTATAGGGACGTCGTGGCCCTTATATCAACAATACGGTCTAGCCTGGCCTCAGGCCGGGCTTGGGGAGTACAAGAACTCCCAGAACCCCATCAAGTAGGTATCAATATCTGTGTTCCCTTGTTTATTTACCACCCATGATGCTAAATAGTCTCCCCATGTCTTTCTGATATATGTCCCTGGAATCTGGTATATTTTCCTGGAATTTGGTATATTTTCATGGAATTTAGTAGGGTGTAATTGTGTATTCCCCCCCCCCCCCCCACTGTTTCTCTCACCTCTCAGATGTTGAAACTGTTGTCTGTGCCTAACACCACATACCAAACAAAATGTCTTACCTGCGGCTTCTGTGTATGCTCAGAGGATCTTCCGACGTGCTGTAAATAATCCAGAGAATCTCCCAGGGTCCTTAAAGAGCGAGAAGACACCGTAACACACCTTCACCTTGCACTGCTGAGGAGAAGACTGGCATGTAAACAAACCCCAATCCCGTTTTCTCTCGATTTGTTACCCAGTTGGAATTGAGACTAATTTTTACTAATTGATGAAGATTAAGCCACCCAAAAAAGGTGGCACGGGCATGAATAGCCCGTAATTAGTGGTTCTTTTGAGCCATTATCAGTGTCAGTAGATGATACTGGAGAACTGTGGAGGTGCGACTCCACATCCCGTTCTCTCTCGATTTGTTACGCCAATGGAATTGAGACTAATTTTTACTGATTGATTAAGATTAAGCCACCCAAAAGGTGGCACGGGCATGAATAGCCCATAAGTAGTGGCCTTTTTGAGCCATTACCAGTATTAATAGATGATACTGGAAATCTGTAGAGGTGCGACTGCACCCTGCGTGACGGGAGATGTCTCCCGTGACTTATTTTTACTGAACATGAAATATATATATATGTATAAACCCAAGCACTTCACTTGAGCTATCAAGGCCCATACGCAGAAAACTTCACTATTAAGGCACTTTAACGTAATATTAGCAGCTCGCCTTTTTAACCATTTGGTTGATTCAGTTTAAAATGCAACCTAATAGAGAGAGAATAATCTATTTTCAACCCTACTTCGAAATCTTCGATTCAACACACAATTCAGTTAAGTGTTTTATTTATTGTTGGAAACACTTCAAAAATTGCAGAAAGCATATATTTTTTTGACAGCCTATCGAACATAGGTAAAATGTTTGTTGATCCGAACCTGTTTATTGATGAAAAACACTACACACGACTCACGAACTAAAATACTGTATCTTAATAATAATCTATTATAATTTTATGTACAGTTAGTCACTAGCATATTGTGCCAACTGGGGCTTGTCTAAACTCGTCCCACAATTAAGTAATTATCAAAAGCCTACAGTGGCAAGTCATTATATTTAATCTAATTAAACCTGTGTGCCACAGTCAAGCTATAATGATATCATGACAACTTGCGGCTCAGTTCTAGCTAGATATCATTTACATGGGAGTGGAGCATTCCTGGAGAGTTCTTCTACTCCCCGAGCCCGGCCAGAGACCAGGATTGAATTAATTAACTAATTACCAGTTGAAGTAACCTAAGAAAAGATGTCTTATGCTCGAGTTATTGAGAGCATGTTTGGCTAGGTCAGGAGCAAGCTAGGTAACTTACAATTCAACTTGATAGCTCAACACAAACAAATATCTTGTAGCTACTTGGAACAAAAAGTTCCAAGCAGCATGGGCTATGGTGAGCCCGTAGTGGATTTACCTGGCACAGGAGCGGGCTGTATATGAGCTAGACAGACAGTATATACTTTGTCTAACATGCAAAACACTCCTAACATTATAAATGTTGGCTGGAAATTACTTGATAAATTTAGTCTATATTTAATAGTATATATAGCATAATTTGTTCTTTTTAATTAAACACCAAACAGTGAAGACAACAGTTTGTCTGGATGAAAATATGCCATTTTTTAAGGTATATATATATACTTATTAAAGTCACATACGAATAAAGAGTTTGTCTTGCGCATCACTGATTGAATGAAGATTAAGCCACCCAAAAGGTGGCACAGGCATGAATAACCCGAAATTGGGCCTCACATAAGGTCTCATAAGATGCAAGCAGCTTCGTAACTATTTAAGATTTACTGGAGCACTGTATATATAACCACTTTAAATATAGATCAGATTAACATCTAAAGATCATCATACATGTAGCAAGTTGAAATTCTTAAAATTAATAAAAAAAAATGACACGATTGGCTTTATAATACTGAATAATTATTGTATTCATGTATAGTCTTTGTCTAACATTCAGAATGGTGATAGTTAAATTTACTGTTTTATTGTTCCTTTGATTTTTTATTTCAATAATATTCACAGCACAGAGTATTTTAATAAACGATAGTTTCTGACGAGGTACACAGGTGCATGCTAAAGAAGCATCATTAACCAATACATGCAAGGTGGGTATAATCAGGGGTAGGCACCAAGTCATTATGACCATAGAGTACCTGGAAGGGACGAGATTAAGGATTTGGAATAGGACAGAATAAAGGAATGGTGCTCAACCACTCGAACAGTCGGGGATTGAAAGCCAACCTGTACAAAATGAGACACTTGCTTTACCATCCAGTTCAATCGCTACTAAATGTAAGACCAGGGCTGGCTCTTGCCACTCTTCATGGTTATTTACGTTATACTGTACTTATCAGCACAATCGGTTCACAAGCACATGGTCCTGGATTCGATTCCCAGGCAATGCAAGATGTTTGGAAATGTTTCCTTACTGTATCAGGAAATAGGTAACTGGGAGTTAGGCGACTGTTATGGGTTGCATTCGTATGAAGCTTAGCCACTGGCTAATTGATACTTCAATAAGCATAATACTGTTTAACAGACTTACTGTACCCAACAATGGATAACTTTACAGTACTTATTTTTATATTCTAAAGCAAACTTTTCCATGGCATCTTAAGTCATGAAATAATGAAGAAAGAATCTTCATTTAAAAAATAGCATAATGACTTTATTTACATTAATATACATTATTGCAAAGAAATGCCTAAAATATTTTTTGCATGTAAAAGCATTCAAGAAGTTTCAGGCAATGCTTTACATAACCCAAGAAACATTAATATCTAAAACTTGTTGGTTTAATGTACTATGCATCTCGACTGATTCATATTGACTTATCCCTGAGCTCAGAGTACAACAAACCACCACCAATATAAATAAATAAATTACCTCTTTTTTGACTTCATTAACATTTTATGAAATACTGTACATTACTGATTTTCCTTATTATACAACTTTCAATGAACTCACTAATTAAGACTGCCGTTAATGATGCACTGTGCCAAAAACAGCATCTAAGTACTTGCACATTATGTGTAGCAGACCTTAAGAACAGTAGACAGTCACCATCAAAGAATTAAATATTGTACTGATTTGACCATTAATCAATTTTCTGGAAATAACTTGAGTAATAGAAATATACATGCAAAAAGTGAAAATACAATATAGTGGAAAATAGTAGTTTAGAAATAATGAGAGACTTGCATCATCAGTTTAGAGCAAGGAAAAAAAATAGATTTAGGGACTTAGATATTAAGGTGAATAAATTTTTTTTAACAAAAACGACTTTTACATTAAATCATTTTATTGTCATATTTTACACTGATTATCTATTCAACGTATCACAGCTCACGAGTTGGAGAAGAGATGGTGGCAGAAGCTAGTTCCGGGGACCGGCTAAGCAAGTGGCATTTACCTAGTATTAACAGTGTCTGCTTGTCTGGATCTATAATAGTCTTTTAAAATTCAGTATAGGAGCACCCTAGACTAGACGACACTGCCTCCTAACAGTGGCTTCGGCCATATTTTAAATAGTAGAGGCGAGATACTGACCTGGATGGCAGTATTTACCATAAAGTAAAGAGAGGCACCAACGGGAGGGTCATGAAGCCCCAGTAAAGTGTGTGAGGCACTGCCTGGCCCAGAGAGGTACCTGCTAACAGCCGGTGGAGGCCCCGGAACTGCTGCCAGTGAAGTATGTAATAGGAAACATATCAGTGTTTCTCTTCCACTAAGCGAAGAAAAGGCCCGTTGGAAATGACTCTCAAAGACTCTTCTACATCTAGAAGCTTTGGCTTTTCATTAAGAAAACGTACATATAAATATATTTATTTACAACAATATACATCCAAATATTCCTTTATACATGTACACACTCCTCTGACCGAAAAAGGCACTTCCTCTAATAGCCATCCAAGTTTATTGGTGTGATTCTGAAGCGAAGTTTAGAGCATTGTGGCACTGAGGCTTAACTGAATAACAAATAACTAAACACTCGACTCTGGAATGTACCACACTCAACAAAAGAACATTTCTTACATATATAAATCACAAAGGCTTCAACACCAGTTTCACAGAACTAAAACAGTTCTGTGGCACAAACAAATGAGACCAATAAATAAAAAGTACATCGACTAGTTATCGTAGCTGCTAGCTTTGACGTCCATTCTTGTCACTAACACAACTGTAGGAGAATGCTTTGGTAGCAGTCTTTCTATTTCCCTGCTGTAAATGCACTCAAGGTTCACTTATAATGGCAATTAAGATTCACTAAAGTTTTGAACATAAAATGCAATAATAAAAAAATGGCCTTGCACCATCAAGGATTTCACCAGCTGTTGATATCAACCACACACATGGTGACTGTTCTAAAGTCACAAGCTGGTAAGAACGAGTGAATAAACAAGTCTAGAAGACACTTGCTAATTTCTCAAGTCTGGTATTCGTATCCTTCACAGGGATAGTCAAAAAACGTAGGCGGCAGCTCACTAACACTCACTAAACTGCTGGGGTCTGTACTGACTGGGGCGAGACACCACAAGATGGGCAGGGTAGCCGTTGGTGGCTGGGGTTGCCTGAGACACTACAAGACCACGTCCACTGCCCTCGTGTATCACTGGTAGACTTTGAGGAGCCTGTGGATTCGAAGGCGATGTCAAACGACACACAACCTGCTCACCATTTAAAACTGCTACGGTCATTAAATTCTCCCTTGAGAATTGCTGTTGTGCTTGTTGCAGTTGCTCCAAATCACGACTCATCTGTGCAGCATTAAAATCCCGTAATCTTTCTTCACTGAGAGCAAATTGTTGATCTTGTGGACTCCTCGCAAAATGATGGCCTTGTGCATGATGGTATGGTAAAAGGGGTCGAGCGTCACCATAGCTACGAGATGACTGACGGCTCATGTCACTTGGGGTGCCACGCTTGACATCTTCATCCGAGAGGTCGGATACCTGCATTGTCTCTTGCCCTGTGGGAGCACCAACTACACCTCCAGACCGACCTACCCAACGTTCACGCTCAATTTCCTCATACACAGGGTCAGCTTCAGTCTCAATCTCCATGTATGTATGATTCCAAGGAGAATGAGAACGCGCCGTATTGCCATTGCCCCGAAGCATTGCAGCTACAGCGGGAGGAACAGCAGCTGGTGATATCTGTGTCGTATAGCTGTTTGGTACAGTGATGACCTTGTTGCCACCCTCCATGTTGGGGAATGTGAGACCACCATCTAATCCTCCTGCAGCATTTATGCTATTAAGTTTAGCAAGATAAGCATTCTTGAGGTCTGCTGTCAGAGAGTTGGAGTAGCGGTGGTGGTGGTTATTCCACCCAGCACGAGGAGAATCTTCCTGTTCAGAGCCACCATGACCAGAGTCACGAGAAAATGATTTGTATGAGGCATCCTCATCAACGTGATTAAGGGTGGCGTGATGAAGGTTGGTGGTGGTGGTTGTGGTGGTGGTGGTGGTGTGCGGGAGGGTGACCGTGTGGTGGCGAGGAAGTGACTGATGCAGAGTGCCGAGGGGTAGATGGCCCGTGACTCCCTGACGAAGGGAGCCCCCAGACCCCATCGTGGACGTGGCCCCGGACAGAAGGGGGCCCACAGGTGGGTGTGTGGTGTCCCCGGACCCCTTCACTCCGCCGAGTTGACACAGCGTTGGAAGATACTGAAAGACAGATTTTAAAAAATTAGGGGATGTGGTATATGCGATAATACTGTATATTCAAGCAAATAGTACCACTGTATATGACTAAAGAAAACATTTATTATCAACCCAATATCCATGAAAATGACATGTACTCATTGAATAATACACATGCACTCTACACTTTATAATGTATATGTATGTGTGTGTGTGTGTTCACACGTAGTTGTTCTTGAGTGGGTTGAACTTTGGCTCTTTGGTCCCATCTCTCAACTGTCAATCAACTGGTGAACAGATTCTGGAGCCTATTGGCCTCTGTTAAATCTACATTTGAAACTGAGTATGGAGACTGCCTCTACCACATCACTGCCTAATACATTCCATTTGTTAACTACTCTGACACTGAAATAATTCTTTCTAATGTCTCTGTGGCTCATTTGGGTACTAAATTTCTACCTGTGTACCCTTGTTCATGTTCCACCCATGCTAAACAGTTTGTCCTTGTCAACCCTCTGACAAATTCAATTCCAGTCAATTGGAATTCCTCTGAGAATTTTGTAGGTGGTTATCATGTCTCCCCTTACTCTTCTGTCTTCCAAGGACGTGAGGTTTAACCCCTTTAGCCTTTCCTCATAGCTCATACCTCTCAGTTCTGGAACTAGTCTAGTGGCATACCTCTCAATCTTGTCTAACTTTGTCTTGTGTTTAACTAGGTATGGACTCCAGGCTGGAGCTGCATACTCCAGGACTGGTCTGACATAAGTGGTATACAAGGTCCTGAACAATTCCTTACACAAGTTTCTAAAGGCAGTTCTTATGTTGGCCAATCTAGCATAGTGTGTGTGTGTGTGTGTATATATGCATGCACACACGTGTGTGCGTGTGTATGCATACATATATGTATGTATATTTTATTATACATATTGCTGCATTGTTATTATTAATTAAATTCCCCACTGCCTCTGAGAATGCTAAGTTAGACTTGTCAGATTCATTACAGAATAGGTGTAAAAATGAACTTTTGGAAAATTCATTTTTAAATGTCCTTCCTCAGTGACAAAACCCCCAAGAAACAGAAGATATGTGCCAAAATCACTGACCTAACTCTTACAGTCAATATTCATATTCTCGTAGACTTTCTTAATAAGTCTCATGCCAAATATCTGATCTATACACCCTCTTTCAACACGGAAAACACCTTGTTCATTTCCAGAACTATTCCAGTAACTTTCTTGCCACATACACTTAGTACATTGATGTCTATAAAGGTCTTACACTTGCCATAATCTCATTATTTTGTATACAGTAGTACTATCACTGCTGTTTTCCAATTCTCTTTCATGTTACTACTAGTCCACGCTCTGTGCCAAGTTCTCTACATTTCATTCTTTTACCTCCACAGTAATTGAATCACTTCTAAACATGCCTCAGCAAGACTTGTTCCTTTCCCTATTTTAGCTTCTTTGCTGATGTTGCTTTGCTTTGATGATGATGTCTTCCATGCAATCTTGTACTTTTGTACTCTCTCAATACCTCAAGTCCAACCTTGGTCACATTAGTGCCTCCATTAACACCTCCACCCTCTTGACATGCAAAGTATTCTCTACACCACACGTTCAGTAGAACTTCTGGTTTCAATTCTTTTTTACCATGTCGTAGCTCAGTCGATTAAGGCAGCATCTAGGATGCTCTCGGATGTAGGTTCGAATTCTCGTCATGGCCCTTGTGGATTTGTTTATTCTCTATACCTACTTCTAATCTTTTCACCATTTACCATTTATCTTATATAATCACATTTACATGTCCATAAGACTCTATGTACCACATTCTCACTTCTTCCCAAGAGATCTTGAGTAGGCAACAAGGTTTTCCCTAATAGCCAGGACAGTTTTGTGTGCCCATATTTCTCTGCAAAAATCTTACTGTACTAAATTATTTTAGGCCTTGTTTCACCTATTTCTGGCATTAAAAAAAAGTGAACATTTAAGTTAAGTGAGATATGTTCGATTTAAGCTTTTGCTTAGCATGTTTATTGAAATGAATGCATCTTCTTACACAAATTAAATTTGAAAATACAAACTTGAAAATATATAATATAAATATAAAAAAAGGGAAATTTGGCTTGTTAGGCAACTCTGGCTATTAAGTATAACTATATACACTGTATATAATAAGAGTAATAATAATAATAATAATAATAATAATAATAATAATAATAATAATAATAATAATAATAAAGTAAGCAAGCAGCAAGACAGAAGACAAAATAAAGCCAAACTTAAATGAATAAGATGTGCAAGAGCTGTATTGTACTAAAGCCACTAATGAGCTATTTGCAATATGTGCAGCTTAAGGCAGAAGAGAAGCTCCCCACACCATCACCACACACCATCACCACGGGACACCTGTCGGGACAAGCAACACTCTCCAGGTAACACCAGCATTAGTACCAGCAGGAAGAGGAGGAGGAGGAGGAGGAGCAAGCCAGGATGCCCGGAATCAGACAGGGTTGATGTGTACCTGACGGTGAGTCTGCTGTTGTCATTGGCGCCACGGGGGGGCCAGGGGGGCGTGGCGCCACACCTCGGGATTCTCTGGGGTGGTGGTGGTGATGCTTGTGTGGGGGTGGGGAGCTCGAGGGATTCAAGGGAGGTGGTCCGCCTTCCACAGGTGTTGGAGGAGAACTTCTGGAGGAGGAAGAACTCGAGGATGAGGTTAAGGACGGGGAAGTGGTGAGGGTAGTGGTGGTGGTGGTCGGGTCTCGGCATGAGTTGCTACCCACTTGGTTGAGGGCGGGCGAAGCCAGGGCGTGATTGAGGGCGTGAGAGATGGCGGGGTGGGGGTTGGTGTTGTTGTTATTGGGGCTGTAGGTCTGCTTCTCTGCGGCAAAGACTCCCCGCACCGCCTGCGGGAGCCAAGCCTCACGCTCCGCTGCAGACCGACACCATTCCCGCACCTACGCGCAGACAGACAGACACAAAGTTACTACAGCGCTCACAAGAGCACTCCACTACTCTACTCACAAACCACAATTAAATTTAAAATAACTTAAAAGCTGAAGCAAAACATCTAAAGCATTAAGCAGCCACACAGCAAACTGATTAAAACAAAAATAGTAGTAGTCCATGAAACTTTTTATACTACCATGCTTTAGCCACAAACAAATAAACAAAACAAAAAGATATAAACTAGCTGGTGTAAAGACATGGAACAGCAAATCAAACAAAACAAGCAAGTCTTTCAATTGAGTCTCTCTCGTCTTACCTTTTGATTCCTGACGCAGTAATAGACGAAGATGAAAATTCCGTGGAGAGCGTTGAGGACACAGAAGGCGGCGGCGATGGGGAGAGAGGGTCTGTGGAGGTAGAGTAGGCCCAGCGTCCAAGTCAACACCATCAACAGCAGCAACGTGATGGCGCTCCGAAGCCAAGCCCTATGGAAATGACCACATTTCATTATGATACTCTTATATTATCTCAAACTAAAAAAAAAAAAGTCATTGTCTCAATTAAACTTTGATATTGAAATATATCTTATAATACACCATTACTATATAGCATTATTATTATACATATATTATTAATATACCATCATATACATTTTATGTACCATTATATAGATTATCCCATCAATGGATAATTGTCTATTAAAGGAAGGATTGCATAAGCCATAAAAAAAATTATAATGTATAGAAGTGTAAATTAAATTAAACAAAAACTTAATATATTAAGAAATTAAGTTTGCATTTGTTCAGAGCCCAGAATTATATACCATCAAGATTACAATTACGGAATACCCATGTCACCATGCTATCCATAACAAAGCATGTCCCGGAAGAAATGGGAAGAAATGGTATCTCATGCACCTACCTACCTAACAAATGGTCATGTTTTTATTTAACAAAATTATTGGCATCTTTCTTTGTAAGGTAGGTAGGCCTATGATTTTACATGGAAATATTCTATATACCTGCACTGGGTATACAATATTAAGCTAAATAGGCATTGGTTCTTTAAGATTTTTTTGTTTAACTACATGTATTAATATTCCAAAAAACTCTTTGCTAATCGAGCCATGATATAACTATGCCAACTGATGAACAGTAGAACTAACATTCTCAAATTATAAACAGTCATTCATTACAAGATAAAGAACATCATAGGACTCTGATTGTAAGTATCTTCTGAAACCTAAATCTATGCAGGTGTAAATTCAGCTCTACACGTAAACATTCCAATAACTCTGGGATGAATGTTCTACCAGCTTTGTAAGTCTGGCAGCGGAAACACATAAAATTTGAGAGTTACATACTTCAATCATCCTAAACCGGAAAGACTCTAATATACAGGTAATTGTTCTCAGGGGAATTTCCTACTCTTAACCCACTCAGGTCAAAAGGTAATGACAGTGGTTTAGCCCTAACTGCAAAATTTTAAATTATTAGATAATACTTTAAAATTTCCCTTTCGATGGCAGAAAGCACTAAGATGTCAAAAATAAAATTCATTAGGATTATAGTTAAAAAAAATAATCATGTGCAGTACATAGGTGTTAAACAGGTTTTCATTTTACTTTTTTATAAATACAAGTCAAGCTAGAAAGGTTGGTACCTGTCATTCCCTGGGATCCCCAAACAGGTGAAATTAACATTTTACTCTGTGAGGAATTCGCCGAATTACTTTTACCCCAGGGTAATAAAATCAATCAGTACAGTTAGTAGATCTTCCCTATTCTCCTATCTGCCATCCTGTGATTGGAAGTACAGTATTGCAAGGCATGAGGAGATACATTGTAAAATTAGTAACACAGCATCTCCATTATAGGACCTATCATTCCTTCTCACACACTAAACCATAGTCCATTGAAGTAACATCAACTTGTGACCAATATTTTTAAATTTTGTTTAATTTTTAATTTTATCATTTTTAATTAAAATATTAGATAACGCGAATTTCGGGTTTATACTGTACAAGTTTGTAATAAATTCGTCAATCCTGTGCAGTAAACAAAAGTAAAATATGCTGACTCAGAGCAGTGGAAAATGCTGCAAATAAAGGTAACATTTTCTTGCTTCGTAATCTTGCAAAGATTATGAAGGTGGTTACCTCATTACAAGGAATGAAGCTTTAGTCGTTAATTTGTTTGGCTTTGAAATTGACAAATTTTTCATTAAATGCATAATTTAAGTCTTGTCCAAAGACTCAAATCACAGCAACTTTTATGTTTTCAAAAATGGCATCAAAGAAAAGAAAAAAATCTGTCCAATAGTGAAATGATATGCAAAATTTAGGATTCTTGGACTAGTGAACTTCGATATGTTGGGTGGGTTGCGTGGGTATATCTGCTTCCAATTAGGCAAAACCACTTTAATTTTGAGGTTAAATTGTGAGAATTGGCTGCATGGCTACATTTACACGCATCACAACTGATGCTGTAGAAACATACAATATGTTTAACATAATACATTAGTTGTAAAATATATATATATATATATATATATATATATATATATATATATATATATATGTATATGTATATGTATATGTATATGTGTGTGTGTGTGTGTGTGTGTGTGTGTGTGTGTGTGTGTGTGTGTGTGTGTGTGTGTGTGTGTGTGTGTGTGTGTGTGTGTGTGTGTGTGTGTGTGTTATTAAATTTAGGACTTAAGCTAGGCAGCTTATTGAACCACTTAGGTATTCAGCGCCATGTTTTTTAAAGAACACGATGAACCATTTTTTTATGTTGTGCTTTAGGCCTTAGGCTGGAACCGATTTGGTTATTCGTGTGCCCACCAATTACTGCTATTAGCACAGGAGGCAAACAATGATGGAATGGTGTACAATTCTTGCCAAGAGTGATTTAACTCGAGTTTCTAATATCCAAAAGAATCTTGTGAAAACTATAGTTCAGTATATTAATTCTAACTTCATAGGACATCGAATAAGCTGTTAAATTATTTACCGCACTCAATAAACTCCCTTCGAAAATCTGTAAACGAATACATTTCAAATCATCAACTAGGTATTAAAAAAAATATATCTTGCTTAAATTTTCCTTTATAAAACTAGATACAGTAATAATAGCCCGAAGTGACAGGTACGTATAGTTAGGCTACAACGTCTTATTCAGAAGTCTGCACGAGAACCGATTGCGGCGTTGTAGAGAACCCGAACAAAGGGAGTCCAGATGGTGGCGACTTGAGGCTGACAGTGAGTGTTCTCCGCGGCTGTGGGGTCGTTACAAGGGCTCTCGCTAGCCGGGAACAATGACAAGACAAACCGCCAACACATACACAACAAAGCAAAAATGATTGGCTACCTCTTTCTAGAGGTTTTCACTAACTGGAAACCTTGTCATGGCCTACAAGAGAGAGACGAAGCCAGGCGAGATTTCTCTGGGGAAACGACTTCGAGGATACAACCTTTTTTTCCCCCCATAATGAGGCCTTAGGCTGAAAAAAGTGAAAATCCTTAGTGGTTAATAGAGATGAACAGCAAATGCCTTTTGCCTCATAAACCTAAGTAATATTTATCTTGGATTCCTGAGTAACAAATAAGAAAAAAAGTTGCAAACTCGGCAACGAGTTCCCCGCGGGCAAGAGGCAGGCTGCGGGAAGCTAAGTACCCAGCCACTCTTGTTTTAACGACGGTAATTATGGGGTATTTTTATCCTGTTACTATGCAAATCGTCCGAGTGAGGTTAATTACGGAGCAGGGCTAGCGTGGTCGGCCTGGGACACCGCGGATTTACGACATGCCCGACAAAAATGACACGCACCGACAGGAGGCCATCTTGATCTCCATGCTCACGTCTTATTGGTCTATACATAAAAGACCCCGATTACCTTGTTAAACTCCCTCAATGACAGATTTATTTCGCGACTAAAAAACGAACAAAAAAAAATAATAGCAAATTTAAAAGGATTAATATTATACGGAAATCGAGAAAAGATAAATATGAAACGAAAAATGGACACAAAGAACGGGCAAAAATGTGACAATTATCTATAGCATGGATTACCGAAACCTATTAGCGAGGAGAAATGTTATGCATTCATGAGTGGAGGGGTCGGTGAGTAAGTGCCTGGAGCAGTACAAACTGGCCGTGGACCACAGCACGGCAGACAAGCTGCTATGGCTCCCACTGTCACAACTCAGCAGACATTGCTGCCGTCTCTCCCACCGTCATAAGAACATAAGAACAAAGATAACTGCAGAAGGCCTATTGGCCCATAAGATTGATTGAAGAAGATTAAAGCCACCCAAAAGGTGGCACGGGCATGAATAGCCCGTAAGTGGTGGCCCTTTTGAGCCATTACCAGTATCAATAGATGATACTGGAGATCTGTGGAGGTGCGACTGCACCCTGCGTGACGGGAGACGTCTCCCGTGATTGGCCCATACGAGGCAGCTCCTATTTATAACCACCCAATCCCACTCATATACATGTCCAACCCGTCACAAGACAGCAAGACATACTTCAGCAAACATTACCACCATTACTAGCCCCCATCCACATACAACAAACTTTACCGGTAACAGCCTATCCAACGGTTGTAACAACAATATTTTCGATTTCTTGTTCTGTTACCTGCTAAATAATGAACACTTACAACCAAGCGTGCAAATATTGTACTCAAACTCAACAGCTATTAGTTTCTGTTAAAAATAATTGTAAATTCCAGGATCGCCGTCTTCCTCCCATCGTACAACGTAGCCTATTCTCCTTCCTCGTTGGTTAATTTACGTACAAAGATTAAAGCAATAATGTACCTGATGATTAATGTTAGGGAATAGCGAGAGACCGAAGTGCATTAAGCAATTAAAATGCCTTTATGACTTTTTCGAATGCTGTCAACATCACCAGGGAACCTGAGGCTTTAGAACCCAACAGGCACAAGACGAGTTGAATGCTCACTTAAAATGGTAATTGCAAGTCATTTAAAAAAACACTACCCATAATCTGTGGCGTAAAACTACGTACATAGGGGAAAAAGATAAGTTTTGTTATGTTCCCTACAATGAGGAAATATATACTGATAACGAATCTGTTGACGAGCGGCGAGGCATGAAGCATTCTCTGAATATGCATCAGTCAGCTGGTTAAATTGGCAGCACAGTGGACGCTGGGACCCATGCATGACTTGGCCAGCCGGCCGGCTGGACGGACGGACCCATGCATGACCTGGCCAGCCAGCCGTCCTGGACGGACCCATGCATGACCTGGCCAGCCAGCCGGCCGGACGGACCCATGCATGACTTGGCCAGCCGGCCGGACGGACCCATGCATGACTTGGCCAGCCGGCCGGCCGGACGGACCCATGCATGACTTGGCCAGCCAGCCGTCCTGGACGGACCCATGCATGGCCTGGCCAGCCGGGACATGCACAGGGTGCTCCACTGCTTCACCAATCAGGAATATATATTGTGTGTTACATACAAGCCTTCAATTATGCCACATTAGGAAAATTAGCATATTTAGGTGATTTGTATGAGAGATGATACGTGCACGCACACAAACAAATGACCGCTATACTAGACTGCCAGAGAGGATGCTTCCAGATTTTAATGTATATGTGCAAACACTAGCAGCTTGCTCCCCCAACTCTCCAGCGAAATCTAATCCAGTTGTCAGAGCAAAAACATAGCTATCTGACGGTAACATGTAATGCTTGCCTTCAATTATTTTTGCGGAAACTTTAATACAACTTGTATTATCAATGGACTTACTAGTGTGGAAGCAAACAGGTTATGCCAGAAATTAAGGATTGTGTTTAAAAGAGAACTTTATAAACACCTCCACAGAGGACCTGATCAACCGGACTGTTACTCATACGAACAGCAGCGTACAACAGCAGCCTGGTTGACTAGGCTACCTTCCAGGAGGCCTAGACAAAGGCTGGACCTTGGGAACATGACACCCTCGACCAGTACAATGTAGTAGTTGTTGTTGTTAAAGATTTAGCTACTCAGGACGAAGTGTCCATGTAGCACGGGCTATGGTGAGCCCGTAACACAATGTAGATAGACCTCCATCTACATCGTCTTGGTCATTGTTCAACGCCCAGTCGGGACTTAATTAAATTGGGATTTCTTAGGCTGTTTTTGTCGTGGTATTCAGTCAGCCGGTGCTATACATGGACACCATGCATATGTTTTGCATGTTTAACTTGTATTATGATGGTGTAAACGCTTGTAAGGTGAGAGAGGGAGAGAGAGCACCAGGAGAGAGCATCAAGTTATTAGAACTCCGTGGCACTTGGAAGCTATATGAGGATAGGGATTTGGGATAGGCCGGTTGAGGGGTTCAGAGACACTTTAAGCTGTTACACGACCAAAAAAACATTCACTGTAAACATCTACCACCTACGGGCTATTCATGCCCGTGCCACCTCTTGCGGTGGCTTAATATTCTTCAATCAGTCAAATGGGATAGGCCGGAAGGAAGGAATGTTGCCCAAGCACTTGGACGCTCGGGGATCAAACGGCGACCAAGCAAGAAGCAAGGCCATCGATGTATCGTCCAGTCAGGTAAATGTAAATTCGACAATTGCTCTCACTTGTCGCCAGTACGTCGCCGCTCAATTAAACGTAAAACGGACACCGGCATACAAAGTGTCCGGACTACTGAGTGTACTAAGCTCAGCAAGACGTGGCCGTGCTCCCTAAACTCAGCAACACGTGGCCGTACCCACCGAGCTCAGCAACACGTGGCCGTACCCACCGAGCTCAGCAACCCGTGGCCGTACCCACCAAACTCAACATGCTCAGACGAACTAACCAAAAGAAAGCCTCACGCAAACTTGTCCAGTAATTAATGCGAGGCATAAACGCTTTACGATCGAGCACAACGAAATTTGCATCGTGTAACTGAAACCTGTTTAAGTATAAACGTAATAAGTACGGTCACAACACAATCATTAATGAGCAATATAAAGGATGTGGGAAGAGCCTTATTTTTACAAGGTAACTTAGTGGAGTTGTCAACTCACTTAGACCACAGCCTAACTTATACAACTTAAATTCATGCGAGTTCGTCTATATAATAATTTTATAAATACATTCCACCTTCATTTTCAAACGTTTCGTCGTTTGAAATTTAGTTGTAAATATAATAATTAAACAACTAAACATTAAAACAAAATTATTTTATCGAATGGTTACTGAAATTTGAAACCTAACTCGACTACAAATCAAATTTCACCTTAAAAATATATACCTTTCTGTTTCGCCTCGAGAAAATTACAGGAGACTAGGCTTGCGGGAGCGCCTCCTCCATCCGGTCTTTTCCCTTCTTTTTGCATTATTATAAAAGTCAATTTATTCCCACCCATCGCCTGTCACACTTGCTGCTATCACTCCACAGATTAATAAACTTTTGGCGTCACTTCTGCTGAATTAAATGTTGAAATTAATGCCTCGGCGCATCTCTCGCTACGGCATCTCGCGTGAGAATTATGTTTCGGCATGACTACTGCTGCCATCTAAAACCGGAATTAATCAACTGGGCGTCACTTATGCTGCCTTTTATAAACAAAATTGCCTTCCTTCTCCTTCATTTATGCTGCCATCCCAGAGACAGAAATAATAAACTTTCCCCACATCACACCACCCTGTTATTTGGTAATGATATCCACCATTCCATTATCTTTGATCACCCAAGCCTATGTTAGCATTACATATCAAGGAAACATTTCTCTCCTAGATAAACACGAATGTCTCATGTTGGGCCGTGACCTCTGACCTCTGCCAGTCGAGCTCACGGGTCACCGATCTCAGATTTGCGTCACAGTTTGACGAGTTGATTATATCAAAAAAACTTATAATCAACAGTGATGGTGAGGGGATAATATGACTGGTGTAGTACAGAGGATAAAGAAACTCTTAGAATCTTTTGTTTGCTCAATACCACGACCACAATGGAAACGTTATTACAAGGAAAACTACGTAGTCCATTAACATTAGCTCTTTTATGTATAATTCACATCGATCTGAGAAAGGTAATCCGTCCCTCCCTACATATGTCAACAAACGTTTCTACCCGAAACGCTGCGCGTACTAGTGGCTTTACAAGATTGTAATTACTATACTATGTATCCTCACAATCCCAATGTACCTTCTTGTATATAAATAAATAAATAAATAAATAAATAAATAAACGTACGGTGTTGTGGTGGGTCGAATAGAGGACAATTTATAAATAATTTTACACATACGTGTATACACCTAGTTGAATTCACAAAGTTGTGCTTGCGGGGGTTGAGCTCGGCTCTTTGGTCCCGCCTCTCAACCGTCAATCAACAGGTGGTGTGTGTGTGTGTGTGTGTGTGTGTGTGTGTGTGTGTGTGTGTGTGTGTGTGTGTGTGTGTGTGTGTGTGTGTGTGTGTGTGTGTGTACTCATCTATTTGTGCTTGAGGGGGTTATACATAAATATAGCAGTATAAATGCCATGCTATAGCAGTATGTATAATTTTGTATACATACTTTTTAAGGAATAAACTGGATCCCATGTTTAATCTAACGAAGAGTGCGATACTGGCCATATTAATAAATAATTAGAAAGGCATCACAGTTTTATTACGACAAAAAGGAATTAAGTTTCTCTAATTCTACAAATATTCTGGATAAATTTGATTTCGAGTTTAAGGTCAGACTATTAAAGCATTACAAGTTATCAAACTAATTTTATTATAATGTCATTGTTCATTATACAAGGTTATATTAACATTTCATATGAATTTTATATGGCTTTCGAAGGCCACAGATTCTCCCCCCCCCCTGCACTAGGCCAGCTACTGGCCATCCCCAGGATGCCACCCACAACAGCTCTCTAACTCTCCCAGGTACATATTTACTGCTTGGTGAAAAAGCATCAGGTAAAAAGAAAACTTTGCCCAAACGCGTCTGCCCTGTGATCTTCTCACCTGATGCCTCTGATCACCTAGCAGTCAGCTAACCTTTGGTTCCTATCCAAGGGAAGGTCAGCAAGATGGTCTTCCTGTTCCAAGTGGAATTATAAGGAGAAAGCACCTGTTGTTGTTTTAGATTTAGCTACTCAGAACGAAATATCCATGTAGCACGGGCTATGGTGATCCCGTAACGAGAGAGAACGAAGTCTGTACGACTATATAGCACTTGGAAGGGCTACGAGGTCACAGGAGACATCTCCCGTCCACGAGGCTAACCATAGCCCGCGCTTTTTGCCCCGCTCCTGTGCCAGGTAAGTTACGGGCTCACCATAGCCCGTGCTACTTGGAACTTGTTCCGAGTAGCTGAATCTATAACGACATACGAGGTCAGGACAGGAGGTTGGATAAAGGAATGGAGTGAAGGAATGATACTCAACAACATATAATTCACACAAACCAATCACCCATCACCATATGAGGCGAGCAACTACGACCCTGTCGTAGCTCAGTCGATTAAGGCAGCGTCTGGGATGCTCTCGGACGTAGGTTCGAATCCTCGTCACAGCCCTTGTGGATTTGTTCGAGCAATAAGGAATCCAGAGAGGTGGCTGATGGGTGAGGTATCGGAAGCAAGAGGTTGAGACGACACGAACAGAGGATCAGATGCAGGTCAGCGAAAGAAATTGAAAAGAGACAAGTTAAGCTCTAGTTCCACAAGCAGAGGTCATAAGAGGATTCAGTTACTCAAGAGTAAAACATACAGAGTAGCAAGTAGAAGTAATAGGCAAGCGGCTATGTCAGCTACTGACAAACTATAACAAAAGACAGGCGAGGGGAAACGAGCATATTTTACCAGACAAAACCAATAACATGTTAAACACAAAATAAAAATCACACACACACACATTCCCCCAGAAAATGAGGTGGTGCGACACACACAAATAAAAACAAAAAGCTAGAATAGATTTGCGAGTTAGCATAACAACATTAGGACAAGAAAGAAACGCTATGCGCAAGACATGCAGTGTTATTGGCTTACAGGCGAGAGTAGAGCCGGTGTTGGAGAGCGTTGGTGTACACGCCGCTGCCAGTGAGGAGAGAGACGGAGAAGTTAGAGAAAAAGTTGGACATGGCCATCTATCCTCTACAGGAGGAGGGGGGGGGGGTGTTGGGGAGGGGTGGGCAAGTTAATCTTCACCCACAACATTATTTCCAAGGGAACCAAGACGGAATTTATATTCTAAAGCAGTCAGATGGCATTTAAAGGAAGTGTTAACAGTGATTAAGAAAAGCCTAAATACAGCACAAAATTTGAACAGTGAGATTACAGTCTTGGAACACAAGACCAAAACATCCAGGTGATGGGGAACTTGTGCAAGTGACGTGAGCGACTGTTGGGCAATAGGTCGACAGAAAGACTAAGTTTATCCCACGTGGTGAGAGGAGTTTAAGAGCAACACCCACCTGCTGGAGTCCAGCCGAGCCATCTCCTTGGTCTTGAGAGCATCGTCAGGAGACAGCTTGCAGGTGTAGATAAGGGCGGCTGCCAACAGGGCCACATGAGCGGCCAGCAGCAACAGCGCCGGCCCCACCAGGGAGAACACGAAGTAGTTGTCGGTACGAAGCCAGCAGTAGTGGGCGGTGCCGTAGCTGAAGGGGTCGATGACGGCGGCAGCGGCCACCACCAGGAGCGGGAGACCATACGCCAGGGTGTAGTGCCACCAACGAAGTCTCAGAGAATCACACTCCACCGCCCGCGCCACACTCAAGTACACATGTACACCTACACACACAATATTAATACCTCAAGTTAATGCAGACGAGGAGTCACAATAACGTGGCTGAAGTATGTTGACCAGACCACACACTAGAAGGTGAAGGGACGACGACGTTTCGGTCCGTCCTGGACCATTCTCAAGTCGATTGTGTCGACTTGAGAATGGTCCAGGACGGACCGAAACGTCGTCGTCCCTTCAACTTCTAGAGTGTGTGGTCTGGTCAACACCTCAAGTTAATGATATTATCAACAATTTATTAATAAAATGGCTTAATTACAATTCAGTAACGCGATTAATAAATTGTTTTAGATGCCTTACCTTCCATAAACATCCATGCGAAGGCGGAGAGGACGGTGTAGTGGAGAATGCCTGCGACCACACCGCAGAGCACAGGGGCGTCCGTGCGCCACACCCCCACCAGGAACACCAGCTCGGCCGCCGTCAGACACACACACACGTGGCGATGCACGGCGGTGCGGGGCGACGCCAGCCCGCGAAACACAGAGAACACCAATAAGGACCCCGCCACGCACACCAGACTCACCACGCACCCCACGTACGCCAGAATCCGCAGCGCCGCCTGCGGATCTTCGCCCATGCCGCCTGCGGCTTCCTCCATCAGCACCGCGAAGTTGGTCAAGTGGTCGCACTGGCAGGTGACGTGGGAACGGTTGTAGCGCAGCACACGACAGCCTTCGTCGCTCCAAGCCGAGGTCGTGTAGTCCCAGAAGGCGCACACGGGCCGAGTTACGTTTTCACGTTTCAGAAGAGTGAAGGTAAGAGTGACTGGCTCCGGCAGCTGAATGTGGCGGCCGCGGCCCAGAGACGCCGACACGACCCGCGAATTGACCAAACGGCTGATGTTTCCGGCACGATGGTCCAGCGGCTCCGGTCCGGGCGTCAGCAAATCCTCCAGGTGACGATAAGTCAGAAACACAACTCTGGTAGATCCTCCATCACTGTTTTCCAGAATAGCTTCTGGAGGGAGGATGACGGAGTCAGCATACACCCAGTCAAGATTCTGGTCCTCAGGGGAAGGGAAACGGACGGAGGAGCCGTCAGGCGTGGCTGACCTTGCTGACACTAGCACGTGTGACCTGTAGTGTGCCGCCTGGGCGCCAGGGGGCAGAGCGTCAGCCAGAAGAAACGAAGCTTCTTCCAGCGCCACCATGAGTTGCGTGACGGCATGGCGCCTCTCGCGGACAGCCAGGTCTCCCCAGGGCCCCGCCATGCCCGCCGCCAGTAGGGCAGATCCTGTAGCGAGCGCCGCCTGCAGCATTTCCGTAACCAGATCCTGCCGTTGTCGCGGGTCTGGAAAGTCGCGCACCTGCTCTGTCATGCGCGAGGCCAAGGTGGAGAGGAGGCGAGCGGTGGTGGTGAGATCACCGCCATACAGTGCTTTGCTGGCAGTGACTGTGGCTAGATCAGCAGCCACACTCAGCAGTGAGTCGTGCGAGCTGGCGCGAGTCTTGAGGGTTGCCAGCCACACACTGCGGCACTCGCTGAGGTCAGCCGGGCCCGCCCACTCTGCTGAGTGGCACGGCCGGCGTGCCCAACCTGAGGCACCGCCAGGACACGGCTGAACTGCCACTTCACCCCCGCGTGTCCAGTTCCAGTACAACCCACGGCCAAACGTCGGCGGGCACCAGGGCACATTATAGTCACCATCTGTGCGCGGGGGTGCCACGGGCGGCGCCTGAGTGCTAGTGGGCGGAGAAGTGGTTGGGGAGCTGCTGACGGTGGTGGAGGGCGTGGCAGGTGTAGTGGACGAGCCAAGACTCGTGGGCTCTCCTCCACTCACTGTAGTAGGGACCTCAATGTCTGGGACATCTCCATCTTCCGACACGTGAGGTATTGTGGCGGGAGGTATGGTTGTGGTGGTGGTTGTGGTGGTCGTAGTGCTACTGGTGGTAGTAGTGGTGGTGGTGGTAGTGGCAGGTGGAAGAGTAGTGGTAGTGTTGTTGGTGTTGAGAGTGGGCAGGATCCGTATAGGCGGCCGCGTGGCCACAAACCAAGGAGGTCGTGGCCTGGAGGTCGTAGTGGTCGTCGAAGTGGCTAGAGAACAAACAAACCTTAATTAGTCCACCATACACACACATACACTACACCTTCTCCCTATAGCACAACTTTATAAACCATGAAACTACACACTACTCCCATTTGCCAATGCCAACAACAAGAAGGGGGGTTAACCCCAAGGCTCGGGCTACTCCAAGTGCCATATACAAGAGATTTATCACCCACTAAGAGTACCATTGGAGGCGCCACTGGCATACTACAGCGTCCATAACATCAGTAACATATAACAGTTAACTTAAGAGTAAACAGAGCAATATGGGGCGGCCCGGGTGTCACAACACACTCAGGGGAAGGAAGAGAGAGGGAAGGAAGAGAGGGGGAAAGAAGAGAGGGGGAGGGGAAGAAGAAGGGGTAAATAATGCACCACGCGGTAATAGGGAGAACATGGAGAATGATAAAAGAGGGAAGATATCACAGGAGAGAGGAGGGGGAAAATTTGCAGGCTTGAGGCTGATGGGAAAGAAGAGGGAACTTCTAGTCCGAGGGACTAATGGAACAGATAGCTAGACCTCAGAGCTGATGGGAAGGAGAACAGGCTTGGGGAGACTAATGGATAAGGCTACACGGAGTCTGTCAGCCTCGACACTGATGGGTAAGCCTAGAGAGAGAATTTGTTAGTCCTGAAGTCTTAATGGGTAAGGCTAGTAGGCGCTTGTAGGCCTGAAGGATCACAATGGGGAATAGAGGTAACCGCTAGGTCTAGATACTGAAGAGTGAGAATGATGAAGATAGAACTGACAGACCAGGCTGATGGTCCACCAACATCCCATAGCGAGTGAAATACACAAACGCAAGACACAAGAGACCAAGGGATACCAAACCTGGAGACTTACATTTTTTGGAAGGAAGAGGAAGGACTGGAGAATACTAAGCCTTGGAAAGTGGAGGGTTGGTAAGACCTGGAAGGAAAAGGCAGTGCCACAGGGGTTACAGGGGGGTGACAGGGGTTACAGGGGTTGACAGGTACCATGGGGTGACAGGGGGCCAGGGAGTGACAGGTACCATGGGGTGACAGGGGCCAGGAGGGTGACAGGGGCCAGGGGGTGACAGGTACCATGGGGTGACAGGGGCCAGGAGGGTGACAGGGGCCAGGAGGGTGACAGGGGCCAGGAGGGTGACAGGGGCCAGGGGGGGTGACAGGGGGCCAGGGGCCAGGAGGTGACAGGGGCCAGGAGGGTGACAGGGGCCAGGGGGTGACAGGGGCCAGGGGCCAGGAGGGTGACAGGGGGGCCACATTAACATGTAAATAGCACCATGGCTCACACCGCTCACAAAGTTTATCCCACGTCAGCCTCAGTTTTGATGTGTTCATAATGACATCACAGCTGGCCTCGACCACTAAATGATTAACATGAATATATGAGAGAGTAGACAAGAGAGAGAGAGAGAGAGAAAGAGAAGAGGAGAATGTGAGAGATTAGCGGAGAAAGGGGAAGATGGTAGCAAGGAAAGAGAGTGGAAGAGAGCAAACACAGGAGAAAGTGAGGAATATGAATATACCATAATAAAAAAAGGGAGAGAGAGATAAATAACGAGAATCTTCCCCCAAAAAATCATAACAATTTGCAAAATGAAACAAAAGAATAGCGCATCACATAGATTCCAAACGCCATAACAAAGTAGAAACCACAATAACGCTAGAAAATCAATAGTTCAAGGTATACCAAACATCACTGAAACCCCCCCCCCGGTACCACTTGGGGGATACCAACTTTACCTGCGTTACACTGGTAGTGGGCCTCCAGGTACTTGTGGGTACCAGGACACCCGTCGCCGAAGCGGGCGGTGTTGGCTTCGATGGTACAAGAGGGCTTTCCTGAGCAGCTTGCGTGAAAAAGAGACAAAAAGATATTCCTTTCAGACACGACATGCAACACACACACACACACAAGCCGGGGTTAGTTAGTGGCCGCACTAAAGCCTTAGTTGTGTGCTCACCCTCCCGGACAGATGGGATAGGTACTTACGGGCCTATCCCACGGCCAGGGAGATTTTCACGCTCCTATCCCACGGCCAGGGAGATTTTCACGCACCTATCCCACGCGCAGGGAGATTTTCACGCTCCTATCCCACGGCCAGGGAGATTTTCACGCACCTATCCCACGGTCAGGGAGATTTTCACGCTCCTATCCCACGGTCAGGGAGATTTTCACGCTCCTATCCCACGGTCAGGGAGATTTTCACGCTCCTATCCCACGGTCAGGGAGATTTTCACGCTCCTATCCCACGGTCAGGAATAATAGGTGCTCATATCTTTTAGCTATGAAGGGACTCAATCCGGTGAATAGGCTAGCTTACGCACGATCTGGAGAGAGCGAGAGAGAGAGAGAGAGAGAGAGAGAGAGAGAGAGAGAGAGAGAGAGAGAGAGAGAGAGAGAGAGAGAGAGAGAGAGAGAGAGAGAGAGAGAGAGAGAGAGAGCAAGAGCGAGCGAGAGCAAGCAAGAGCGAGCGAGAGCGAGCAAGAGAGAGCAAGAGAGAACAAGAGCGAGCAAGAGAGAGCAAGAGCAAGAGAGAGCAAGAGCAAGAGAGAGCAAGAGCAAGAGAGAGCAAGAGCGAGAGAGCAAGAGCGAGAGAGCAAGAGCAAGAGAGAGAGAGAGAATGATTATGTCCGTGTTTCAATCGTGAAGGGAGCAAGAAGGACAAGGCAAGAAAGAAGAAATAGGAGAATTAAAAACAAACCAGGTCCACCTATCACTTGCTTCCCACCCCCCCCTCCCCCACCCCAACACTGGCCGCTAACCCCAATGCTCCAAGCTTGATCTTAGCCAACCCGCCAACACCGTGAATATCCCGAATTAACGTTACTATGGCGGGTATATAAATCTGTAATGATATAGTCTCGTAAATCGTCCCGGGGGGGTAAGGGACGATCGAGGTGGACGATATACCTATATCTTAAATGCTGAAGTTTTAATAACCGACCGTCAACACAAGTGGCGTCAAGGGGGCGGAGTTAGCCGGGGCCCCCGCACTGCCAGACGTACGACCCCTTCCATACAACTCTCAAATAAATAATACCCGGAACTCTCAAGGCACCCAAGTCATGGGGGAACATTGAATGAATATATAATAATCTATTACAAGTTGTAGTTAAGTCTGTATTTACGTCGGGTAAATCTTTTGACCACCGTTTGTAAAGATGTTGAGGGAATTTTGCTGAAGGCTACTGAGTCGCGATCAGGAGATTGTGGGGTGATGCTAAGATGAGATCTGAGAGACGGTGAGACGCTGAGATAGCGAGAGAAGCGGTGGAGGGAGAGAAGAGTGAAGACTAGAGAGAGAAGGTGGCGGCTTCACACACCTTTGGCGGGAGAATTAACTACCTGGACCCTCCCTCTCCCCCTCCCTCCATAGCTAACAAATTATTTACTTCCTCGAACTCCTGAACCTTTCTCATTTCTCCTCTAGAGGAGCCTCCTACTTCACCTCCAACTCGACACCTTCCCCCTTCCTCCAACACATCGACCCTCCAATTCCTTCTCATCCCGCGCCACGTTATTCTGTCCATTCCTATCTTCCTAAGACCTCCTCCTCCTCCTCCTCACATTTTTTTGGGCCTTACCTGATCAAGATCCTTATCTCAATAACACCTTCCACCCCCTCCCACTCCCCTCCCACGCCCCTCCCACTAATAGCATGTGACTGGTGACTAATATACAGTATTAGCTGCCTTCTCCTCTTCTCCGTTTACTAATTTTCTTTCCCATTATCGTTTGTTTCCCTCCCTCCCCTCCCACCTTACTCTCCCTTTCTGCATTTTCCCTCCCCACTTTCTCTCTGTCTCTCGCTAGTTCTAACCCCTCACTTCTTTGAGGGGGGCGCACCATACCCCCCCTCCCTCTCTCTCTCTCTCTCTCTCTCTCTCTCTCTCTCTCTCTCTCTCTCTCTCTCTCTCTCTCTCTCTCTCTCTCTCTCTCTCTCTTTCTGGCTATTTCCTAACCCCTTCACATCAAAAGCCATCCATTCTGCTCTCCCCCCCCCCACCACTACCACCCCCCTCTCCTCCAAATCTTGCAACTACCCCTCCACTGTGTCTTGGAGGAGAGTGCCGAGGAGGGAGAGGGGATTGGGTTGGGGAGGGGGGGGGATATTAGATGGAGAGGGGGGGGGTGTAAGTGCAGCTAGAGGAGTGATTCTGTGGAGACGAGGAGGGGGGGTGTGATGAGAGGGGGTGTGTGTGATGAGAGGGGGGGGGTGCAGAGGAGAGGGGGGGTGTTATGACGCAATAAACTATGCTAAAAGAAGATAATTGTTCGGGTAAAATGTCCAAATACCGGACTATTTTGTCGTAAATCAGCGATAGGATCGTGAGGTGGGGGGGGGGGGGGTGAGGCCGCGTCAACTCTTGTGAAACTGGAGGAGGCTGTGATGGAGGGGGAGGGGGGGGATGAGGGAAGGAAGGGGGAGAAAGAAGGAAGGAAAGGAAAAAAGAGGAATAATTGTATCACTATTGGTCTGTAGTATCCTCCTCGCTTGGTACGGTACGTTTCTGCTTGGTACGGTACGTTTCTGCTTGGTACGGTACGTTTCTGCTTGGTACGGTACGTTTCTGCTTGGTGCGGTACGTTTCGTATCCATTCAACTCTTCCACTGGCAGCATCACTGCCTGGATCACCCCCCAATCCCTCATCACCCCCCAATCCTCCCTCCCTCAACGAACGAGACTGCAAAACCATTCATTCGCGGCTCTATTAGTTAGTGGTGTTAGTAAGGTTATTTGCTACTGACTAGCTGATCTATGCCACAAACCCAATCCCCGTTGTTAGTGTGAACCGGTGAACCGCTTCGCCAAATCACGAACTGCTTCAACCGTATTCACGAATTAGGTGACCAGCCGCTACGCTGATCGCTACTTCGAAGTGCTAAGTGTTAGTAATACTAGTAGCAACAATGTTAAGGCACTAGTTAGGCTCCTAGTACCTCTCCTTCCTCTAGAAACTAGCCTCCTGAGCAGGAGGAGGAGGAGATAAGATTCGGGGAAAATGCAGAAAGGACAAAGGCGCCGACGGAGGACTCGAAAAGTTACCTAAGGCGCATGCGTAGTGGACTTCGATGTATTTGTGGGTTCCCGGGCAAGGGTCGCCGAAGATCTGGCTGTTGACTTCTGTTGAGCAGTTGTCCACTCCGCTACACCTGTGTCCTCAACTCTTTTAGTAAATTGTATATTGAGACCTGACGTTTCTCACTCCTCTCTCTCCCTCTCTCTCTCTCTCTTTGTCAACACATTGTATTAATCTCTCTCTCTCTTTGTCAACACATTGTATTAATCTCTCTCTCTCTTTGTCAACACATTGTATTAATCTCTCTCTCTTTGTCAACACATTGTATTAATCTCTCTCTCTCTTTGTCAACACATTGTATTAATCTCTCTCTCTCTCCCTCTCTCTCTCTTTGTCAACACATTGTATTAATCTCTCTCTCTCTCTCTTTATAAATTATTTTTGTTTTCTTGTCTAACATGTCTAACATTCTCTTCTATACAACTTGTTATTGTTGTAAACCATTCTACATTTTCTCTGGATAATATGTTTCTATAATTGCTTACTAGTTCGACTTCTGTAAAGCTTTCTTTCACTGCTATGCCATCATTTTCTAACCTTTTTTGAGTCGGTTAGAGAGAAGAATAGCTTTTTGGAGTCGGTAATTGAGCTGCTTTTCACCTAGCTTCTAACTCAGCCCGCTTTGAAAACGCTTTCTCAAACTTCTCTAACACTTTCTAATGTTTACTTAAAACCTGCTTCCCTTTCAGCAGCAAACTTCTAACTTCTGTTTACTGTACTTTGAAGCACTTTCCTAACATCGCTAACACCTGCTTAATGGGGTTCTGGGAGTTCTTCTACTCCCCAAACTACTAACTTCCTGCTAACAAACCTCCCAATACATCTAACACTTGTTGTATTTCTTCTAACATTTGTTAATTGATGCCTAAGACCACCTCTCTGCTAGTAACTAATTCACTACGACACCTACAGCCAGTCTTCTAACGCCTCGTATCAGTACTTTAGCTAAGTTACTCTTAAGGTAAAATAGGTACCTGGGTGTTAGTCAGCTGTCACGGGCTACTTCCTGGGGGGTGGAGGCCTGGTCGAGGACCGGGCCGCGGGGACACTAAAGCTCAGAAATCATCTCAAGATAACCTCTCAAGAAAGTAGCTAATTACTGAGATAGTTACTCTAACGTAACTACCTCATCACGGGGGGGTCTATATACCACCTAGTATATAGTACTAGTATATATAATATATAGTATATTCAGCAGCACATAGGCCTAACTAGCAGTTAAAACCCACTTAAAGTTCACCTTGAGACCTTACTTAAAGAAGAACAGCACTTGACAACACTTAATTTGAAAGTACATATCAGGGACATAACTCATTAACTGTAATGGGGAGGTAATTAACTTAAATAATAATATATGAAAGAGAAATGTTAACAAAGAATAACATTAAGTGACAAATTAAATTAATTTCTAGCATGTTTCCAAATTTTAACAATTTGAATAACACAATTTAATATGAAAAGAAAGTATGACTAAATTGAGCAATAAACAGATAATATATATATATATATATATATATATATATATAACATTTTTAAATGCAACATAAAGATGAAACATAATATACAATTACATAAATACTATTAACTAAAACCTTAACACAATGTTTACATCAACATCAATCAACATCAATCAAGAATCATGCACAGTGTCAATATTATCAGCATATATAACCCCCCACATATTACCAGCATATATAACCCCCCACATAGCCGTCAAGTTACAACCCCCGCTCCCGTGCCAGGTAAGTCCACTACGGGCTCACCATAGCCCGTGCTACTTGGAAACTTTTTGTTCCCAGTAGCTGAATCTTTTAAAACAACAAACCCCACACACATAGCTAAGATGTTTAAACCCCAAACATTCATTCACATACACTTCCTTCAACATATTATTAAATGTAAATTATTCATTTCTTATTAACTGTATATATTCACTCAACCTATCAGTCCTGAAGAACGTCCCCCCCATCCCCCCCCCCCCCCACCGAATTCCCCCATATTATATAGATTTCCCAAAAATTTTTATATAGATTTTTTGGGGGGATATATACCCATGATATATCCCCCCACACACACACCCCCAAAACATACCCACCGAAGATGATAATTATAAATGGTTATCTTGAAGTGGTTATCTTGCACTGGTTATCTTTCAGTGGTTATCTTTCAGTGGTTATGATAATTACAGCGCTCTACAGGGAAAACCATTCACATAACTCGCACCTTCCGCCATTTCCTATTCGAAGGTCAAGGCGGAACAAACGATGACCGTAGCTCGAGGTCACGGGCGCTGTACACAGGTAACGATCAAACCAGAGGGGACTGGGCTCTGTGGCCCATTGGCACCACTGGTGTAATGACACACACACAATGCGGACAAGAGGAATAACGTGAGACAAATTTAAGACGCAGTTTGATATTCCAAATAGTCACGAATTCGGAGAGTAGTAGTGAAATAAAACAAAGTTGGTACTTAACTCCTTTAAGAAGCTTAAAGAGGTTTAAAGAGACTAAAAGAGGGCTTAAACTTCTCTTAACTCCGTTAAGAAGAGTTATGTCTACAATGCACAGTGTACAGTACCGTACGTGGTACTGTACAATTAAAATGTACATTGCACAAAATATAATGTACAATCTATATTATTATTTTGAGACACAGGCAAGATACATATTACTGTATCGCGATAAAGCACCTAAGTTATTGGGATCGACTCTAAGCTCTCCAAATGTACTCACTAGTAAGGAGACGAGAGAGATACCAAATAATATACACGTGGAAAATACTGGAGGGCCAGGTCCCAATTCTACACAACATACTGGAGTGAACGATATGGAAGAAAATGCAGAATAGAACCAGTGAAGAGCAGAGGTGCCATAGGCACAATCAGAGAACACTGTATAAACATCAGAGGTCCACGGTTGTTCAACGTCCCCCCAGCGAGCATAAGAAATATTGCCGGAACAACCGTGGACATCTTCAAGAGGATAGTTTCCTCCAAGGAGTGCTGGACCAACCGGGCTGTGGTGGGTATGTGGGCCTGCGGGCCGCTCCAAGCACCAGCCTGGTGGACCAAACTCTCACAAGTCGAGCCTGGCCTCGGGCCGGGCTTGGGGAGTAGAAGAACACCCAGAACCCCATCAAGCAGGTGGCGTAAATGCTTGCTGAAACCTGTGAGAGGATTGTAGGTGTAGGAGAGAGGCGAGGAGAAAGACCCTGTAGGGTGTAGTGAGGGCGACGGGTAGTAGTGGAGTGGATGGTAAGAGGGATATGTACTTTATATGCTCAATGGCTGGGGGCGCTAGTGGGTGAGAGAGCTCCAGAGAGCGCCAGAGAGCGAGCGAGATGACACGGTGTCACAATCACCCATTCCCTATCACCACCACCACACTACCCTCCTCTACCACTACCACCACCACCACCACCACCACCTCGGACGCGGCCCCCCCACCCCCCTACAAACATCCCAGGGGCGACAAGCGTAATATCACTAATTTGGATGAAGGACGGGAAGGCCAGGGGGAGGGAGAGGGAGGCGGGCAGCGCCTACCTGGCTGAAGGCTCGGTGTTAAAACTGCCACGTATTGGTGTTAATGTTAACGCCGCCTGGTGTTAACCTGATGGACCCGTAATCGCTTTAAACGATCTGTGCGCCGCGTCTCCCGATAAAAATATATTGAAAGGTACGACGGCGCGACGTTCTGTTTTGGCGGGAGAAGGTTGGCGTTCGGGAGACGAAGTCGTTGTTATTGTTAAAGATTCAGCTACTTGGAACTTGTCCAAGTAGCACGGGCTATGGTGAGCCCGTGGTGGACTTACCTGGCACAGGAGCGGTGAGATAAAGTCGTTCTGCTTCGCTTTTGTCTAGAGCATGAGGAGAAAGCGGTACGAGGACAGGATAGGAGCTGGGATAGAGCGACAGAGTGGAGCAACGGTGATCAACCACTTGGGTCATCGGGGGATCGAACTCCGGCCTGCAAAAAAAAATCGAGGCCATCGCTGCCGCGACTAGTCCTAGTGGCTGGGCATATGTAAAATGGATCTTCATAGGTCAATAAATGAAACCACGACTCTCGAAGCCTGGTCATGATAAATTCCAGGTTGGTTTAACCAGGTTATCTTGAGATGATTTCGGGGCTTTAGTGTCCCCGCGGCCCGGTCCGCGACCAGGCCTCCACCCCCAGGAAGCAGCCCGTGACAGCTGACTAACACCCAGGTACCTATTTTACTGCTAGGTAACAGGGGCATAGGGTGAAAGAAACTCTGCCCATTGTTTCTCGCCGGCGCCAGGGATCGAACCCAGGACCACAGGATCACAAGGCCAGCGTGCTGTCCGCTCGGCCGACCGGCTCCCTAAGTCGAATGAGTCTACTAACGCGAGTCAAATTCTCGTTATCAAGGGGACAGGAAGCCTGTACTTAGGCTTATTGACGTCCCGCCCTCAACACAATTCAACTACAAGCCTTTCCCAGAATGCACCCCACAACAGTTCTCTAACTCCCTGGTGCCCATTTAACTGCTAGGTGAACAGAGGCATCAGATGAAGGGAGAGACATCAAACCTTTCCTGTCCCGCCCGGGGTTTGAACCCCTGGATTGTGTGCCGAAGACGTAGACCACTGTGCAACGAACATGCTCCGGGATGACGTATTTAACGCCATCTCAAGAGTTGTTCTCACCTAGTTGTGCTTGCGAGGCGGAGGGGGGGGGGGGGGGGCTGAGCTTCAGCTCTTTGGTCCCGCCTCCCAACTGTCGATCAAGGTGTGTAGGGCTCGTTCCTCTCTCATTCGACTTTATCTTTCTCATCATCCAATTTTCTCTTACCAATTCCTCCTCTCTCATTCGTCTTTCCATTTCAGTGCTTCATTTCTCTTTCACTTCCAACCCTTTACTTTCACATTTCATTTTCTCTTCTTAAAATCCCTCTTCTGGGCTTCCCGCCTCTTCTGGGCTTCCCGCCTCTTCTGGGCTTCCCGCCTCTTCTGGGCTTCCCGCCTCTTCTGGGCTTCCCGCCTCTTCTGGGCTTCCCGCCTCTTCTGGGCTTCCCGCCTCTTCTGGGCTTCCCGCCTCTTCTGGGCTTCCCGCCTCTTCTGGGCTTCCCGCCTCTTCTGGGCTTCCCGCCTCTTCTGGGCTTCCCGCCTCTTCTGGGCTTCCCGCCTCTTCTGGGCTTCCCGCCTCTTCTGGGCTTCCCGCCTCTTCTGGGCTTCCCGCCTCTTCTGTTCCACCTTCCACAGGAGCCTCGCCCTTCACCTTCAGGGCAGACGCCATGATAACATCCCAGGGCGGTGATAAGCCCTCAGAGCCCTACTGATCCACCACCCGAGCCTGATCCGCTTTTTCGGATCCACCGAAAGGAATTCGCGTTTCTCAGCGGCATTATTAACCACACTGTGGCGGGGAGGCAGACACCGTGTGTGTGTGTGTGTGTGTGTGTGTGTGTGTGTGTGTGTGTGTGTGTGTGTGTGTGTGTGTGTGTGCGTGTGCGCGTGTGTGTGTGTGTGTGTGTGTGTGTGTGTGTGTGTGTGTGTGTGTGTGTGTGTGTGTGTGTACTCACCCAATTGTGCTTGCGGGGGTTAAGCTTTGGCTCTTTGGTCCCGCCTCTCAACCGTCAATCAACTGGTGTACAGGTTCCTGAGCCTATTGGGCTCTATCATATCTACACTTGAAACTGTGTATGGAGTCAGCCTCCACCACATCACTTCCTAATGCATTCCATTTACTACCTACTTAACACTGAAAAAGTACTTTCTAACGTCCCTGTGTACTCATTTAGGTACTTGGGTGTGTGGGTGTGTGTGTGCATTCACCTAGTTGTGTTCACCTAGTTGTGCTTGCGGGGGTTGAGTTCTGCTCTTTCGGCCTGCTTGATACCTGCTTGATGGGGTTCTAGGAGTTCTTCTACTCCCCAAGCCTGGCCTCGGTGAGAGCTTGGTCCAACAGACTGTTTCTGGGAGCGGCCCAGCGTAGGCCCACATATCCACCACAGCCTGGTTGGTCCGACACTCCTTGAAAAAACTATCCAGTTTTCTCTTGAAGATGTCCACGGTTGTTCCGGCAATATTTCTTATGCTCGCTGGGAGGACGTTGAACAACCGCGGACCTCTGATGTTTATACAGTGTTCTCTGATTGTGCCTATGGCACCTCTGCTCTTCACAGGTTCTATTCTACATTTTCTTCCATGTCGTTCACTCCAGTAAGTTGTGTAGATTTGGAACTTGGCCCTCCAGTATTTTCCACGTGTATATATTATTTGGTACCTCGTCTTCTTTGTAGAGAGTATATTTTTAACTCTGTCGTAGCTCAGTCGGTTAAGGCAGTGTCTGGGATGCTCCCGGACGCAGGTTCGAATCCTCGTCACGGCCCTTGTGGATTTGTACATTTTGAGAGCTTTGAGGGGGTGGTGGAGGAAGGCGGTGGTGGAGACAGTTGGGCCGTGTCTGGTAATAGATGAGAACATTGCGACGACGACGCAAAGTTTGGGAGAGAGAGGGGACACGGGGGAGAGTAAGGGGGGGGGGGGGGGGGACAAGGGGAGAGGGAGGAGAGAAAGGGAAGGGGTCGTCACGTCCCAGGTAACGGGGACATTAGTTTCCGGCAACAAGGAAGGGGTAAGGGAAGGAGGGGGGGGGGGGTTGCTCCCCATGGGGAGAGAAGATGTGGTCGTCTGAGGGGGGCGATGCCCCTTGAGGGGTGAATGAGGAGGGGGGGGGGGTTGATCCCCAGGGGGTCGTGCATCTCCATCACGCCCCCTCTCCACCATAACTCACTCGGTCTGAAGGGAGGGGAGGGGAGGGAGGGTGGAGGGAAGATGGAAGGGAGAAGATGGAAGAGAGGGTACAGAGGAAGAAAAATGGAAGAGAAGGAGGGTGGGGAAGGTGGGAAGGAGGGAGGGGCATATGGGAAGGGAGGGAAGATGGAGGGGAAGGTTATGGGTGTTAAGGTTAAAGGGTAAGGGCAGAGGGAGTCTTTACCTGTGGCTGCTTTTCAGAGTTACAGCCAAAGCCCAGCCTGTAGTACAGGAGGTCTTCTGATGGTTACATGAACGGGACCTGTAAGGAACAGGTCTTCTGTACCTTACAGCGGCCTGGCAGGATCACAGAGCCTTGAAACCCTGGCTGGTCCAGCTGTATGCCAGGGGAGATGCAACGTTGGTTTCACTAGAATGACTCTTCCTTTACCTGGAGTACACCTGAAGTGGGTTCTGGAGTTCTTCTCTTCCCCCCCCCCCTACCCAAAACCCGGCCCAGGGCCAGGCTTATCTTGTACCTTCTTGAGGTTATCTTGAGATGATTTCGGGGCTTTTTAGTGTCCCCGCGGCCCGGTCCTCGACCAGGCCTCCACCCCCAGGAAGCAGCCCGTGACAGCTGACTAACACCCAGGTACCTATTTTACTGCTTCAAGACCTTTGTCTTGAAGCTTCTCCTAAAATGGCATATCATTTTCCTGGATGATAAGTTTAGTGTTGCAATATTTAATTTTGTTTCGCCCATGTCCCGACAGCATTATTCCTGGACCTTTTACACAGGGCTTATGATCAATGGGGAGGTTTTCCCCTCATCCATCTTTTATAACAATTTGATGAAATTGGAATTTTGTCACAGCTAAATGCGAGTTGTTGTTTTCCGGCGGCCAATGAGAAAACTGCAAATATTCGTTTGTAGTTTGTCATTGGCTTCGACTTAAGTCATCTTCATGTTGCTTCTGTTATCGCCCTCTTAAGTCTTACACCAAGAAGATGTTTAATAATTTCCAATTTTACAAATAGTTTACTCACTCACTCACTCTCTCACTCTGTGTGTGTGTGTGTGTGTGTGTGTGTGTGTGTGTGTGTGTGTGTGTGTGTGTGTGTGTGTGTGTGTGTGTGTATTATATATATATATATATATATATATATATATATATATATATATATATATATATATATATATATATATATATATATATATATATATATATATATATATATGTCGTACCTAGTAGCCAGAACGCACTTCTCAGCCTACTATGCAAGGCCCGATTTGCATAATAAGCCAAGTTTTCATCAATTAATTGCTTTTCGACTACCTAACCTACCTAACCTAACCTAACCTAACTTTTTCGGCTACCTAACCTAACCTAACATATAAAGATAGGTTAGGTTAGGTTAGGTTAGGTAGGGTTGGTTAGGTTCGGTCATATATCTACGTTAATTTTAACTCCAATAAAAAAAATTGACCTCATACATAATGAAATGGGTAGCTTTATCATTTCATAAGAAAAAAAATTAGATAAAATATATTAATTCAGGAAAACTTGGCTTACTAGCCAAATCGGGCCTTGCATAGTAGGCTGAGAAGTGAGTTCTGGCTACTAGGTACGACATACATATATATATATATATATATATATATATATATATATATATATATATATATATATATATATATATATATATATATATACATATATATATTAGTTTAATGTTTTGAAAGCAAGGAAGCCTCCAGCTGCTTCCCTGACTTAGTAAAGGTGCCATCACAATTTAGACGATGGGTCAGGCCCCGCCTAGTGGGTCTTAACTCCCATAACGAGGCCCTTGGGGTTGGCACAAGGCTGGAGGCCCTCTCTAGATGTTTCCGTGTTTCTTTCCTGTATTAATCCTACAGCCTCCCATCCCCCCTACTACCTCCCTCCTCCTGGCTCTGCCAACCCCCCTAAATGATCGATGCTGACAAGAGAGAGGCATCATCTGACTGTTTTACAACCCCCAACCCCACCTCATTCAGACCAACACCTGTCTGCTTGTCCCCTCTCAACATCTGCTTGCCCCCCTCACAACACCTACATGTCTGCCCTAACACCTACCTATCCCCCCCTCACAACACCTAAATGCCTGCCCCCATCACAACACCTACATACATGCCCCCATCAGAACACCTGCCTGCCTGCCCCCTCACAACACCTAAATGCCTGCCCCCATCACAACACCTACATACATGCCCCCATCACAACACCTGCCTGCCTGCCCCCTCACAACACCTAAATGCATGCCCCCATCACAACACCTGCCTGCCTGCCTGCCCTAATACCTACCCCCCCCTCACAACACCTCCCTCCCTCACCCCTGCCCCCATCACAACACCTGCCTACCTGACCCAACACCTACCTACCCCCTCACAACACCTACATGCCTGCCCCCATCACAACACCTGCCTGCCTGCCCCAACACCTACCTACCCCATCTCACAAACACCTCCCTCCCTCACCCCTGCCCCTCTCTCTCACCTTTCCGCCAGGACGCGGTGGGTTCTGGGACTCTGGCAGTTGACGGACCACTCCGTGTTACCGTGGGCGTTACAGATGGTGATGGAGAAGCGACCGTAGTTGGCCCGGATAACGTTGATCACGTTCCCGGGAGCACAGTCGATGCTGAGCGTGGTCCCCTCGCACGCGTACGCCGTCCTGTACGTCTGACCTGTAGGGCGAGAGAACACAGCTGTTAGTGGAGGGTCTGGCACTGTAGAGGGCCTGGCACTGTAGAGCAAGAGAACACTAGCAACAGTAGAGGAACACAAGAGGCGCAGCATCTGGCGCTACTGGAGCTCTTTAAGATATACTTTCCCACCTACCGAGTGCTCTCTTTCACATCTTTGAACATAATTAGCATACAGTCTTAAAACATCCTAATACTGGACTAATTGGCTATGTATAAGTACTACATAAAGTATTGCGCATGAAGAACATGTGAACATTACCAACAGTCTCTCAGTCTCAGTTTCTCAGTCTGTCTCTCTCTCTCTCTCTCTCTCTCTCTCTCTCTCTCTCTCTCTCTCTCTCTCTCTCTCTCTCTCTCTCTCTCTCTGTATGTATCTCTCTCTCTCTCTCTCTCTCTCTCTCTCTCTCTCTCTCTCTCTCTCTCTCTCTCTCTCTCTCTCTCTCTCTCTCTCTCTGTATGTATCTCTCTCTCTCTCTCTCTCTCTCTCTCTCTCTCTCTCTCTCTCTCTCTCTCTCTCTCTCTCTCTCTCTCTCTCTCTCTCTCTCTCTCTCAACCATCCGGTAAGGCAGAGCATGAGGGAGTGAGTGGCACCCAGTTAACCCTGATAAAACTGTTCACTATATTCCCCCTTGGAAAGATGTGGAGGTCTCTCTGCATTATACTCCCATCAGTGTAAAACAAATGTATAACACTGACATTTTGAGATGTATAACATTAGAAGCTATTGACAGTCATCTTCAAATTCTCAAACCGACTGAATCCTATGCCTTTACTGATGGCTCTGTGCAGTTAGGCACTGGTAGAACAGGTTGTGCATGTGCAGTGTATAAAGGGAATGAAATGATCATGACTAGTACACAGAGATTGAACAACTGGGCAAGCACGACACAGACCGAGCTATTGGGTATTTATCTAGCCACTGAATACCTTAAGCTCAATGGTGGTGGAGTTATTTTCTGTGACTCTAAAAGTGCTCTGCAGTCCTTAAATAACCCATCACAATGTATGTCGGAAGTAGCTTGTAATATTAAATGGAATGTAATTTTTGCCAATGATAATAATTCTTGTATAAAATTTGTGTGGATCCCATCCCATGTTGGAGTTGAAAAACATGACTTTGTAGATCAATTGGCCAATGAGGCTTGCAGGAAAGAAAACATTGATTATGACTTTGGACTATCTAATGCAGTTATTAGAAACATACAAATTAAAGAAATTAATTCAGATTTAGAAGAACTAAGAAATGCACAGAGACCTGAAAGCTGCAGTATTAAAAGTTATGACAAGTTCTGTAATAATAGGTATTTGTATGGTCAGCACAGTAACCGGACCAGGCAATGTGATGTAGTAATTGCGCGAATTCGCCTTGGCTATAGACACATCTGGCAGGTTAGTGAGGCTGAGCCACTACCAGAATATTCAGATTGTAAACTCTGTGATAAACCTTTAATGCACTCACTAGAACACTATATTGATGAATGTGAAACCGTAAAGGACTTTAGACCTCCTGGCCTCTTGTACCACCAACTGTGTAACTATTTTATTGACTCAGGTGTTCTGGACGACATCCTAACAATTTACCCAAAATTTGCTTGTCCATTTTAAAGAATGAAGAACAATTTCTATTTATACTCTAAGCTGCATCACTTATGAACCCATCCCTGCCCTTGTGTGGCAGTGCACAATAGAAAGTTGTTGTCACATATTCACACATTAAAACATTGATTGTAACCATGATATATATGTGCTTCAGCCTACAGTTTAGACCTATTGTCTTATGTATGACCCTCTGTCCTGCGTGACAGTGAATACTAGCATTAACCTCAATTTAATAAGACTATCAAAATTCTCAGATTAGGCAAAATTGTAATTAATTTTGTCAATAAAGATGTTAATAATAATAATAACCATAGCCCGTGCTACTTGCCCCGCTCCTGTGCCAGGTAAGTCCACTACGGGCTCACCATAGCCCGTGCTACTTGAACCGTTTTGTTCCCAGTAGCTGAGTCTTAAACAACAATGACCAGCAGGGAGGAGGCAGGGTGAGGCAGGGTGAGGCAGGGTGAGGCAGGGTGAGGAAGGGTGAGGCAGGGTGAGGCAGGGTGAGGCAGGGTGAGGCAGGGTGAGGAAGGGTGAGGCAGGGTGAGGCAGGGTGAGGCAGGGAGGAGGCAGGGTGAGGCAGGGTGAGGAAGGGTGAGGCAGGGTGAGGCAGGGTGAGGAGGAGAGAGGAGGCGGAGGGAAGTATTTACCTATCTTGGATATAACTGACCCCCTTCTCATGTATTCCTTCGCTGGATCTCCTTCGTTTCATCCTATCTCGAATAATCCATCCAGGTCTAACAACCTGGATGACCAAACAACCAGACCAACAGGGACACTGGTCCTCGAAACGACCTGATAGTAAGATGAAGGTAATTCTTAAACCCGCCAAACACACCGAAACTACGACGTTGGTACAATGTTCGAACAAGTTTTAACACCTCCTAACCAGTTATAATAACCAATATAGCAAGTTGTAACAACGTTCCAATACGTCATAAACACGCTAAGCCAAGATGTAACAACTTTATTACAAGTTGTAACAAGCGGGAAAATAGACACAGTTTCGGTTTGTGTTTCCAGGGTTAGCATTACAAGTCTTAATTTTGAAGAGAATTTGACAGCATGGAGATCGCACGCTTGAGACCTGAGAGAGAATTTAACGAAACAGATACCTGGTTGATACCTGGTTGATGGGGTTCTGGGAGTTCTTCTACTCCCCCAAGCCCGGTCGAGAGGCCAGGCTTGACTTGTGAGAGTTTGGTCCACCAGGCTGTTGCTTGGAGCGGCCCGCAGGCCCACATATACCTGGTTGATGGGGTTCTGGGAGTTCTTCTACTCCCCAAGCCCGGCCCGAGGCCAGGCTTGACTTGTGAGAGTTTGGTCCACCAGGCTGTTGCTTGGAGCGGCCCGCAGGCCCACATACCCACCACAGCCCGGTTGGTCCGGCACTCCTTGGAGGAATAAATCTAGATATATAAGATACACCTTGCGTCCCTTCGGGCCTCAGCATCCCCGCGGCCCGGTCCTCGACCAGGATAGAGACAAGACCAAGACAATAACATGGAGAGTGATACAAATCACTCGAGTGGAGAGAGAGAAGTGGGGAGGATAGAGGGGGAATGAAGAGAGGGAGAAGGATATCAATGGGGCGAGAGAATCGAGGAGCAATCTGGTGGAAGCCATTAGCTCAATTACGAGAGGTTGTGGTTGCTGGGGGGGGGAGGGGGGGGGAGGGGAGAGAGAGAGAGAGAGAGAGAGAGAGAGAGAGAGAGAGAGAGAGAGAGAGAGAGAGAGAGAGAGAGAGAGAGAGAGAGAGAGAGAGAGAGAGAGAGAGAGAGAGAGAGATGAATCAGCTGTAGAACTATCTCATAATTCACCCAACAACAAAGGGGATCTACCAACATTCTCAACACCACCACTACCAACACCACATCAACAATCTACCACCACCACCACCTCCACCACAATCCACCATAACGTTGGGTATTCGAGATAGGATGAAACGAAGGCGATCCAGTGAAGTTCTAAATGGGATAGGGGCCAGTTATATCCAAGATTATCCTTGCCATCCTTGGGATATTCCGGCTCCCTCTCAGGGAACGCGGGCAGGGACGAGTGAATATATTATATATATATTATATAATACAATATTATTATTAATATAATATTATAATATAACTTTATTATCATTATTCCCATCCCACTTCATCATGGCGGGAAACGAAGCCAAAGCTGGAGGCATTCGAAGCCTTGTACTAAATGTCCGGTCCTAATGGATTCGAACCCTTTAGCAAATGGTCTCGGTTAATTGGTGCCATCTCCACACCTGGCACTGCTCGGTTACTGAACCTCAGAGCCGCCCTGGCACTCCCTCCCCCCCCCCCTCTCTCTCTCTCTCTCTCTCTCTCTCTCTCTCTCTCTCTCTCGTTACGGGCTTAAGGGGTATACTTAAGTATACTTAATTACCTGTCGGTAATTAAGCTATTTAGGGGCGGCCTTATTTGCTTCTCCTTGTGGAGTGGTTTACTTTAAGGCTCTAAACCCAACGCCAACCACTACAGCATGGTGGATTGTTCCCCCATACCGCTTAGGAGCAACACTGATGACGTTCCGTGGATCAATTTAGATATTAATATTTTATCTAGTGTCTAATATTTTATCTATATTATATCTACCATTTTATCTACATTATATCTAATTTATATTATATATAATATTTTATCTATATTATGTCTAATATTTTATATTGTAGCTAGTATTTTATCTATATTATATCTACCATTTTATCTATATTATATCTAATATTTTATCTATATTATATCTGCCATTTTATCTATATTATATCTAATATTTTATCTATATTATAGCTAATATTGTATTAATATTTTATTTATAATTATACATTTATATCTGGGTTAATTTACACATTTACTTACAAATTACACAAATTTACACAACTTGCACATTTACACCCTCCTCCCATAGGCCTAAATGTTTGCAAGATTAACCCTAAGCGCTCCGCCTATCACATCGCATTTTTTACGCAATCGACCAATCCGTTAAAAATGCGACGTATTAGCACGAATTAAAGCACCGAAATATTGACGTTTTTTTACCCCATCAACCTCACTAGGTTAGGCGGGTTGCTTGGGTTTGTACGTTTCTGGGTAAGTAATTTATATATATATATATATATATATATATATATATATATATATATATATATATATATATATATATATATATATATATATATATATATAGTCGAGAAAACCAGCTGGTAAGGTGCGGAACCGGTTCTCTGAAGAACCCAGCAACAGCCTGTTGGACCAAGTTGTCACTAGTATTGGCAGTAGAGCAACTCTCGAACTCCTCTTCAGGTATACTGCAGGGTAACATAATTCCTCTCTTAACTTCGGTGACTTAATTGCATGTCCAAGGTATGGTGATAATCTCCTTGTCTCGTCTCTCTACTTCTCTCTCGTTTGATGGTGGTGATGGTGGTGGTGGTGGTGGTGGTGGTGGTGGTGGTGATGATGGTGGTGGTGGTGATGGTGGTGGTGGTGGTGGTGGTGGTGGTGGTGGTGGTGGTGGTGGTGGTGGTGGTGGTGGTGATGGTGGTGGTGGTGGTGGTGGTGGTGGTGGTGGTGATGGTGGTGGTGGTGGTGGTGGTGATGGTGGTGGTGGTGGTGGTGATGGTGGTGGTGGTGGTGATGGTGGTGGTGGTGGTGGTGGTGGTGGTGGTGGTGAAAGGGGGGGTTATAGTGGTGTGTCGCTGCTGAATGTGGTATTGCAATTCCGTAGAGTTTTCCCCCACGTCAGTTAAATAATGCAGATGTACCTAATATGTTAATAAAAAAAAAAAAAGAGTCTGCCAGCACTACATCACTGAATGCCCAGTTATTAGACCTTTCAGACCAGTTGGCATGAGGTACCTGGAGCTCTGCAATTACTGTATTCGCTCTCGTATTCTTGAAGATATCCTCACAGTATACCCAAAATTTGCCAGTGCCGGCTATTAAACACATGGCTCTGTATGACTAACCATCCTGCGAGATGGGGACTTGTATTACCACTGCTACCTTATTCAATCTTGTGGTGTTGATATCCTCAAAATGCATCCGGAGTCTGCCAGTGCAGACCGCTTATCACATGCCTCTGTATGACTAACCATCCTGTGTGATGGGGATTTCTTAGCATCACCTAGTTAGCTTTTTTGACACACTGTACTCCACCTCATATAGTCTAGGGCAGCTGCACTAATGCAGATGTACCTTATGTATTAATAAAAAAAAAATACAAAATTATTCTCTGGACCCACACAAGGTCCAGGAGGCCTGGTCGACGACCGGGCCGCGGGGACACTAAGCCCCGGAAGCACCTCAAGGTAACCTCAAGGTAAGGTAACTACTTCAAGACCAATTACACCAACTATACACATGCAAAACGTGTATAGATGTCCTTTATAAACTAATACTTATGTATAACATACCACCCAAGTGACAGGAAAAGCTACCAGGCTTAGGATTGGTCAACCAGGACAGCCTGGTTGACCAATCAAGCTCAACCAGTTGGCCTGGGTCGAGGACCGGGCCGCGGGGACGCTAAGCCCCGAAACCATCGCAAGGTAACCATTAAATGAGATATCGGGATTGAATACCTCATCACATGGGAGCCGGTGGCTGAGCGGACAGAACACTGGACGCGTGATCCTGTGGTCCTGGGTTCGATCGCGGGCACCGACGAGAAACAATGGGCAGAGATCCTTTCACTCTGATTCCCCAGGTTACCTAGCAGTAAATAGGTACCTGGGTGTTAGTCAGCTGTCACGGGCTGCTTCCTGGGGGTGGAGGCCTGGTCGAGGACCGGGCCGCGGGGACACTAAAAGCCCCGAAATCATCTCAAGATAACCTCAAGATATGGGTGTACCCTGGTAAACCCCCAGTACACTCACGCATGTCCCGGTACACCCAGGTACACCCAGGTACACCCACGAACCATCCCTCATGGTGAAATGACAAGTATACTTTATGAATAATTAACACAATAGAACCTGTAATTACTGTGGGTGCTCGAGGGCTCCTATTCTGGGGCCGCATCACTGCCCGCCCACCCACACTACCCCGCCCACAGTGCCCGCCCACCCACACTAACACCCACCCACACTAACCCGCCCACAGTAACACCCACCCACACTATCCCCCCACAGTAACACCCACCCACACTATCCCGCCCACAGTAACACCCACCCACACTATCCCCCCACAGTAACACCCACCCACACTATCCCCCCCACAGTAACACCCACCCACACTATCCCGCCCACAGTAACACCCACCCACACTATCCCGCCCACAGTAACACCCACCCACACTACTCCGCCCACAGTAACACCCACCCACACTATCCCGCCCATAGTAACACCCACCCACACTGCCACACCCGCACACCCCCCTTAACCTATCCAACCCAACGTCAACCCTCTCGACCACCACACTACAGCCCCATCTGGAACATACCTGAAGAGGATTTCTAGAGTTCCTTTACTCCCTCACTAGTAGAAGTAGTTCTTCTGTAACTACTCGACTTGCGATTAATTATATTTAAAATATATTTTCCATGTACATTGTTAAGCAATTTGATCAATATTATTTGTATATATCTGTTCTAGTTTAGTTTCCGTGTTTCCATTCACTGTGAATCTTCGGGAGGTATGTAGGTGTGTGGGGAGGTGTGGGGAGGTGTGGGGAGGTGTGGGGAGGTGTGTGGAGGTGTGGGGAGGTGTGGGAAGGTGTGGGGAGGTGTGTGGAGGTGTGGGGAGGTGTGGGAAGGTGTGGGACGGTGTGGGAAGGTGTGGGAAGGTGTGGGGAGGTGTGGGGAGGTGTGGGGAGGTGTGGGGAGGTGTGGGGAGGTGTGGGAAGGTGTGGGAAGGTGTGGGAAGGTGTGTAGGGGTGTAGCAAGGAGGTGCAGGCTAGAGGGCCTTTTCCCTGGAAGCCGCCAATCCCTACAGCAGTTTCCCGCCAAGCCGTTTAAACCAAATTTCCCTCCTTTTTTTCCCGCCTAAATCTTCCCTTCGTCGCAGCGGCGTATGAGGCGGCAGGTGATAACCTGTCGGAGCGGCGGCTATCCTCCCTACCCCCATGAAGAAGATATACTGCTGATATCAGCCAACTTGTGGGGACCTGCTGAACCCCTCCCCCCAACTCTCCCCCCACTGTGGTATTGACCGACCTATTGTTACTGGCATATTACCCGGGCGCCTCTCGTAAAAGATTGGTCGTGAATCCAAGTGTTGATCTTGCGCACCTGAATTGACGGTACGGGAGGGGGACAGGGGGGTAGGGGGACAGGTACGCCCCTGGGTTGACGGGTAGAAAAGAGCATGACAGGAGTGATTGGAGGTATGGATTGGGAGGGGAAATTTGGAGAGGAAAGGCGGGAAATCAACATGGTGGATAGTGTAAGTTGAGGTTACACATGTGCTCTCCACCCGTCCCCTCTCTCTGTCCAAATGACAGGTAGAGTACCTGCTAGATGGGGTTCTGGGAGTTCTTCTACTCCTCCCCCTTTGACTTGTGAGAGTTTGGTCCACCAGGCTGGTGCTTGGAGCGGCCCGCAGGCCCACATATCCACCACAGCCCGGTTGGTCCGGCACTCCTTGAAGAAAACTATCCTCTTGAAGATGTCCACGGTTGTTCCGGCAATATTTCTTATGCTCGCTGGGAGGATATTGAACAACCGCGGACCTCTGATGGCGTTCAATGTACGGTTCCCGCGGGCCAGGTTCCCGGGCAAGTATGTGCTCTGATTTCCTGTGTATTTGCTCTATGACATGCTGTGTGCCCCTCTGGCTGTTTGTTTGCCCTGTTATGTATGTGCTTCTGCCTCTCCCTTTGTGCGTTTCTTTGCCATGTGGCATATTAGTTTCTAGTGCTTGGCGTCGCTCGTTTCGCGTTTTGGCTCGGCGTTTCGCCTTTCCTGGCTTCGCAATTCACCCTTCACGGGTATGCTGGGGCGCATCCGATCCCACGATTGTCGTCGCCCCTAACTCGACAACAACAACTCAGCCAAACTATAATCATCACGTTTAACATGCTTCCTCGACTATGCTTCTCACACCGTAGCAGGTGATAGCGAGACATCGTCAGGTCGGTGGGTTGATATCAAATCAACACTAGGAATTATGCACTATTATACAGAGAAGATATTAACTGTGCTCACATATAAGCCCCGGCCTTCGTGTTTCTCACACTCATACATGCAGATGGACTTTGTAGAGGTTTCTCTAGCAATCTCCGCACGTGGTATATCATGTGAGACCATGTGGGGTGTGATCAGGTGATGTTGACGTCTGTCCAGTCAAACGCTCAGGCGTGGAGCGATAAACACAGCTGGGAGGCAAGAAATGTTTACCCACAGGGTGGGCAGTGTGTGGACATGACACAGGGTGATGTAACATGTATTAGGGGCACACGAGGTGACAGGAAACTAATGGCAGGAAAAAACTATGTCCCCAAAATGTCTGTAATTAAGTTATTTAACACTGGAAATACACAGAACACTGGGAACAAAATGCTTAGCCACTATTCAACACCCACGTAGCTTTAGGCTTGCGGATGGTGCTGGATGGTTACGATAACAGCAGATGAACCCGTGCATTCAGTATCACTCTGCTGGTACCATGTGTGGAGTTACACTTTCTATCTCTTGATTATCGCTTGTAATAACGTTAATTCCGTTCTTCGTGATACTGGATTCTGTAGACAGAACCGCTGAATGGAATCGAGATATTGAGTTAAGCTTAAGGTCGCATTTAGACGGTTTTCCCTAGTTATAGGCATATATTACAAATAGTAAAAGAGTACAGATAACAAGGGATAAAGACGCTAAATCACAAATAAGGGAACAGACATCCTCTACACCACAAACCCAACATGAAGGTGTGTGGCAGCTGCTTTATACCACCTCGGAAGAGTGTTGTATGTAAACATTTGTAATTCAAGATTTCACCTGAGTTGTACAGGATTACCTACACACTATGCAACCAGACAAGGTACCTACTGGATCTGTCTCAATGATAGACTGATATGAGAAAACATCACAAAACTAATGAATGACATTCCTGAAGTACACAGGCTACAATTCACACAAAAGCTACCAGAAATATATGCAGAGTGTGTAAAGACAGCAATGAACACTGAACACAATCCAGGGACTGAGAGTTTAGGGAGCCAAATTAGCAATGTGGGAGGACACTGTGTGGAGTACACAAAAAAGATGGCAATGTTGAAGAGCAATCTGGTAATATGAATAAGAAGAACAAAATGAGAAAGACGAGAACAAATGAGAGATGAGTGCAACAAGGAGAAACATAAGAGCAATACTGAGAAAGAAGCAGATACGAGAAAGTTAGGACAAAAAATACAAACTGCCCCAAAACAGAAGTGGCCAAGGCATACACAGGTATAAACAACCAGAATAGAATCACAGATGAAAATACTTGCAGATATTATGCGAAAGGAAAGTGCAGATATGGGCCCAGAGGCACAGGATGCACATTCATGCATTCCCGAAAATGCCGAAACATGTTAGGGAGGGGCAGATGTCGTTTTGGAACAGTGTAGAAGTTAGGGTCGAAATATCTACATTTTCTTGTAGATATTTCGACCCTAAGCTATGCAGACTCTCAATCAATGAGAGGAAATGCTATTATCTTCAGTGTCCTGATTTCCACGTGAGCGGTACACAGCGCTATATAAGAGAGGAAGTCTAATATAATAGCCCTGGAAGTTTTAAGAGGCAGGCAAAACAGAGATAGAAACAGGCAGACAGAAACGTTGCAGGATTATGGATGGGGAAGGGAAATTCCAAGACTCGACTACAATTCATCATCAAGTGCACACATACTACATCCCCCAACTACACAGAAACTACCACACTCCCCAGTATCACTACCAAACTGGATGAACCATTGCCAGAACAGAACACCCTGGGTCAGAGTGGAGAGGAGGGAGAACTACCAAAAACCCTTCAGAAGTAACACACAATATGGAAAATCATTCATATTTGCAAACATACAAGGCCTAAAGTAAAATTAAAGATATCAAGTTAACTTCATAAATGGCCTCCTAATAGAGTCAAACTCAATGTTTGGAGCATTCACGGAAACTCATACATAAGATTACATGGATAGTGAAATCTGGATTACGAGGATAGTGAAATCACTATAATTTATATAGATATGAAAATGAAATTAGGTCAAGTGGCGGAGAAGGTCTGTATATTAAAGAGGACCTGGTATGCACAGAGCCACTAAACTCAACCAATGAGGTTGAGGTAGATACAGTACTTGTTGCCATCTGTTTTGAAATGAAAATGAAACCTTCTGGTAATTTATACACACTCATAAGCTTCATGCCAGCTTGGTTCTTTACTTATGCACAATATAACATTTATTACAAAATCATTGGAGCAGTACAGGGATTCGAACCAGCGTCCTGGGTATTCCCAAGCACGCATGTATTTGAAGGAAGGGTTTAGTGGAGATTCCATCACCTATAGTACAGTGCATGGTTGTACTATATATGTAAAACTTGGATTAGCTACCAGCTCTGAGCCTCCAGGCTCTGAGTTCATTCCGAGAAATCTCAGGTTCTGAAATGGCCACCATGTGGTCGAGGGGCACGTGTCTGGTCATACCCAGGACGCTGGGTCGAATCCCTGTTCTGCTCCAAGAATTTTCTCAAAGATACATTACGATATTGTGATTTTCCTATGTACAATAATTATTCACATTCATTATTAAGTGTGAACCTGGTTCTCTTTGTTCCTTCTGTTTCTCCATACTTCTCTGCTGTTCCTTAATTTCCTTGAGTTAATTATTGTTACTCTCCAAGACCGACGTCTCCACCGTCTCTTGTGTAAAATACCATACAGTTGAAATCTTTACCATCAGTTAACTGTCAAATTATCTGGGTTGATGACTCGACCACTTGTCTGTGCTCCTGCAGGTGTCGTTGCGGCCCAACCTGAAGTTCCTGGCGCCGCATGCAGTGGTGGAACGGCGCGTCAACGGCTCTGTCCTCAACGGAGGCTCCCTGGTGGAGGTGATCGGGTCGCAGCCTTCCTGCCACTACCACGGCTTCGTCAGGAACCACACCGCCTCCCGTGTCGCTCTCTCCACCTGCCACGGTCTGGTACGTGTCCTCACATGTTTATTATCTCATCATACCGTTAGTGTCGCGGGCTGTGGCGGCTGACTGGGGGCTGTGTTGTGGCCAGGAAATAACACGAACATGTTTCCTGTTTTACTGTTCATTTACCAGGTTCAGGAAGTGAAGAAGAAATGTGTGGATGTAGATTGAGTATGGAACTACAAGGGACGCCTTGTGACCAGTGTCTGCATCATGTGAGGATAATGAAGATGTGGGTTCCAGGCCACAGTAGCTCTGACGGGTGGAAGTGTGCCCTGTGCCACTTGAGAGTGCCCACACCAGGACCAGCAGCCACACCACCGTGGGTGCAAGTGGCCGAAGGTGATGTTGTGAGAGTAATGAGCCAAGGGATCTGGGTAATTAACAGTAGAGATCCACATCTCTAGAGCGCTCGTCTAGGGCAGGTTTTTCCTACCATAGTGATGCCATGGTATGGAATGATCGCTTAAAGATCAAGGACAAGCCAGCAGCAACCTTATGGCGTTGTTCGATAGTAATATTGTTGATTCTTAAGACCTTTCTCTGTTATGGTTTTCCATTGTCATTACAGGATGTCTAACTTGCAAGGTATTGATGTACTGCTGAATGCAACAATACCTTGAAGTACTCATTAAGTACATCAAGGTATTGATGTATTAAGGCATCAAGGGTTACCTTGTGGTTACAGTGTGTTGGTTTCGGAGCTTAGCGTCCCGGCGGCCCGGTCATCGCCCAGTCTTCCTTGTTGCTGGAGTGGTCAACCAGGCTGTTGGACGAGGCTGCTTGCACGCAGCCTGACTTATAAATTGCCTGGTTGATCAGGTATCCTTTGGAGGTGTTTATCGAGTTCTCTCTTGAACACTGTGAGGGGTCGGCCTGTTATGCCCCTTATGTGTAGTGGAAGCGTGTTGAACAGTCTCGGGCCTCTGATGTTGATAGTTCTCTCTCAGAGTACCTGTTGCACCTCTGCTCATCAACGGGGCTATTCTGCACATCCTGCCATGCCGTCTGATCTCGTGTGGTGTTATTTCTGTGTGCTGGTTTGGGACCAGCCCCTCTATTATTTTCCACGTGTAAATTATTATGTATCTCTTACAGTTGTATCTCTTACAGACAATACAGATTTAGGCCTTTTAGTCGGTCCCAGTAATTTAGATATTTTACCGAGTGGATTCTAGCAGTAAACGATCTCTGCACACTATGCAGGTCAGCAATTTATCAAGCTTTGAAAGGGGCTGTCATTGTGCAACAGTACTCCACTCTGGAGAGCACTAGCGTCTTGGAGAGTATCATCAATGGTATAGCATCTCTAGTTTGAAAGGTTCTTGTTATTCAACCTGTCATTTTTCTTGCAGTTGTGGCAGCTACTATTTTACTACTACTAGTACTACACAAATACCATGTGTTCTTTGAAGGTAAGGTCTTCCGACATGAGGACACCCAAATCCTTTACATTGCATTTTCGTTCTATGTTATGATTTGCCTGTGTTTTATATGTGATTTCCGTTATTATATTTTCATTTTTTTCCGTAGTGTAAGAGCTGGAACTTATCTTCCTTTAAATACCATATTATTTCCATTAGCATATTGAAAGACTTGATTTACATCTGATTGGAGGTTCGCTGTGTTCTCTATGTTGTCTACTCTCATAAAATCCTAGTGTCATCTGCAAAGTGCTATAGATTATGTCCTTGTCTGTGTCCAATATGAGAATTAGAAAAAGTACTGGAGCAAGCACAGTACCCTGGGGGACTGAGCTCTTCACGGTTGATGGGCTGGATTTCATTTTGTTGACTATTACACACTGAGTTTTGTTAGTCAGGAAATTGTAGATCCATCTGCATATTTTTCCACTAATTCCTTTTGAAAGCATTTAGTGTGCAATAACACCATGGTCACATTTGTTGAAGGCTTTTACAAAATCTGTATAAATAACATCAGCGTTTTGCTTGTCTTCCATGGCATCTAATGCCATATCATAGTGGTCCAGCAACTGCGACAGGCAAGAGCGCCCTGTTCTGAAACCATGTTGTCCGGGGTTATGGAGATGCTGTGATTCCATGTATTTTGTGTTCATACTTTTTTAGCACTCTTTCAAAGATTTTATGATGTATGATGTTAGTGCTATCGGTCTGTAATTTTTGCCTCTGCCTTATTTCCTCCTTTATGGAGTGGTGCTATCTCTGCTGCTTTTAGTATGTCAGGGATAACGCCAGTATCAAGGCTTTGTCTCCAAACAATGTGAAGGGACTGTGACAGTGGTTTTTTACAGTTCTTGATGAATATGGAGTTCAAGACTCAGGGCCTGGTGCAGAGTGCATAGGCATACTGTTTATGGCTTTCTCAAAATCCAGTGGGGATAGGGTGACAATCTGATATATGATTTGATGTTGCATCACATCTGTAAAAAGTTCATTTGGGTTATCAATCTTCAGTGTGTTTAGTGGCTCCCTAAAAAGAGTCGTACTGATTCCTCAGTATTTCCCTCATTTCTTTGTTGTCATCTGTGAAAGTTCCATCTCTCTTTTGCAGGAGCCAGATACTAGATGTAGTTTTTTTTTTTATCTTGAATTTTGCACAAGAGAAAAAATATTTCGGATTTCTCTCCATTTCACTGATGGCCTTTTGCTCTCTTTGTCTCTCCTGGATTTTATACGATTCTTGTAGCTTTAGTTCAATCATTTCTATTTCTCTACCTAGCCTTCTTAGTCGTTCTTGAGATAGGGTGCGGCTCTCAAGTTGTTCTGTGATTCATTTTCTTTGCCCATAGAGGGAACGCCGTTCCCGTTCCAGTCTGCATTTTTTTTTTTTTTTGTAGGGGTATGAGGTTTGAGCATATTTCTAGAGCTACTGAGTTTATTTTTTCCAGGCATTGGTTCAGGTTTGTATTTTCTACATGTTCTTCCCAGCTTATTTCTGTGAAGTCTTGGTTTATTTGCTCCCAGTTAATCTGTTTATTTTTAAAATTGAATTTGGTGAAATCTTCTCCCCATGAAACTCGGGACTGGTTGTGCAGCCCCATGCTTGTCAGAACTTCAATTAGGTTGTGATCTGAGAAACAGGTATTTATAATCATAATGTTCCTAATCATTTCATCATTATTAGTGAAACTGAGGTCCAATGTGTTCTCTTTTCTAGTTGGTTCTACTATTTGTTGCTTTAAGACAAATCTGTCGCACATCTGTAGCAGGTCATTGCATGTGATTGTTCATTTAGGCTTCTTCTTTCTTCATTTAGGTATTCTTTCTGATATAACTGTATTAGCTAGGGTCTTCCATTTCAGGAACCATAGGTTAAAGTCCCAAAGCAGGATGATGTTCGGGGCTGGATTTGTGAGGTTTTCCAAGCAGTGTTCTATTTTCATTACTTGGTCTTCAAACGGCTGAGGATTTGTCTCTCGTGCCTTATATACAAGGACAATAACTACATTTAGGATCTCTATTTTGATTATTTGCTAAACTTCCACAATATCGTTTGTGGTGTTTAGCAGCTCAGTACAAATGAGTGTGTCTTTAATGTAGAGGCTGACCCCACCCTGTGGCCTGTGTTTCCTGTCACATCTGAAAGATTTTACTCTGATATCCATATTTCACCATCATGGTAGGCCTTTGTGTGGGTTTCCGTTAGGGTTGCGAACACTGCATTTGCCTTATGTAGCAGGCCAGCAATAAAATGAACTTTATCAGATTTACATGATTTTATACTCTGGATGTTGGCAAATAAAAATGATGTTATCGTGTTTTGTGGAAGTGCTGGATGCTTTACTTGGTGTTAATATCTGTGACTCTGGTATGGAGGCCACTGTGTTTGTGTCCTCTCTAGCATTTGACCAAGTTGGTGGTAGTCTGGATATTTTTTAAGCCATTCTTCTCTCTCTCTCTTGCTAAAAAATCATCCTGGTCAGTAGAGTCGTGGCTGTTTTCATAGTGGAGGTCTGTCGGTTTTATTCACTTGGTTCCTCTTATATGAAAAGCTGGACATTCCGTGTTGAAGCATTCTTTCCTATCTAAGGAGTTCTTGCAAAGTTCTGGTTGAAATTATTCTCAGCTTTCGGTACATTTACCCGTACTAAGGAGGTTTTTGCACTTTCTAGGGTGATCGTACTTACATATTCCATTTGTTCTATCCGATATCCCAAGTTTACAGGTACCCCCATTTGTTCTATCCGATATCCCAAGTTTACAGGTACCCCCATTTGTAATATCGACAGATTTTATGCCCTTGTTTTGTTTGCTTCCCTTTATCAGAGACAGCGCTCTGCTGTGGCTCTGCCCTCGACGGCGGGGGTGCGTACCTGGGCGTATCTGATTGTACCCGGGTGTCATGGACAATTTATTTGAAGATATTTGAAATTTCTATGCAGACATTTATAGTGATTTTCTGTTCTCCGCAGGAGTTTTATCCATAATTGCGATCATCTTCAAGAATGTAATATTACCCTTTTTGCAGAGCGAGTACAGAGAGTGGCTCTGAGACCATTTTCCTTCCATTATTAGTCATGTTGGCACATTTTACTGTGTATGACTGCTGGGAAGAGTTGGCATTGAAGTAAGTAAGTAAGTAATTATCAAAAGAAGGCACCAAACCGGGAAGGCTATGTAGCACCATCAAATACGCAAAATAATCAGAGGGCGCTAAATATCACCAAGGATGCCAATACGAGAACAAAAACGCATAAGGCGAACGATATCAAAAGTATCCGAGTCACCAAGAATTCTATCGAGGGACAGGTGACCGCGAGGGGCGGTCGGAAAGCAAGACACACGCTCGTCCTGGAAGTCAGGACATTCAAGAAGGACATGCACGACCGTAAGAGGGACAATGCAAACTAGGACAATAAGGAGCAGGGCGGCGCTCCATCAAGTGACCATGGGTTAAGCGAGTATGGCCAATACGCAACCTCGCTAGAGCTGTTTCCCACCGCCGGTTACGGTGGAAGGAGGACGGCCACGAGGAAACACAACATTTAAGAGTACGTAGCTTGTTACCAGTAACAGACAACCAAGAAGCCTGCCAACGGGTAAGGACTGAGGAATGGATAACCGGGTAAAAGTCGGAATACGGAATGCCTTTACGAGAGATGGGACAAGAGCGGACAGCTTCCTCAGCGGCAGCATCCGCACGCTCATTTAAAGACACGCCAATATGGCTGGGAACCCAACAAAACTCAACCGACTTAAATTTACTGTGAACGAGAAACAGCCAATGCTGGATCTCGACAACTACCGGATGAACTGGATTAAAGCACCCGAGAGCCATGAGGGCACTACGAGAGTCAACAACAACCACAAAGGAAGACTGACAACGAGAAAGCAGGAGACGAAGAGCATAGAGAATAGCATAAAGTTCCGCTGTAAAGATGCTAGTCTCCGGAGGCAAGCGACACATATAAGTGCGATCAGGAAAAACAACAGAGTAGCCAACACCGTCCGCTGACTTAGACCCATCGGTGAAGACAGAAACGGAGCGGGAGTGAGAAGAAAAGTGCTCGAGGAAAAGGCGTTTTAGAACTGTAGGAGGGGTAAAAGCTTTAGTGATACGAGTCAAGGATGTACAAAACCGCGGAAGAGGGACCCTCCATGGGGGCAAAGAAGGAACAACACGAGGAGAAACATCAGAAATACGAACGGAAAGAGAATCCTGCAGGCGAGATAACCGGACAGAAAGAGGGAGGTGGTGAAGAGGAACAGGAACCGCAGGAGGGGTAAAAGTTAAAGCACGACAGAGACGAGAGGAAGGATGTTGCAAGGACCGCGCAAGATAGCGAAGACAGTAGCGATCACGGCGGTCCTGGAGAGACAGAAAGCCAGTGTCAACATACAAGCTAAGGACGGGAGTCGAACGAAAGGCACCAGAACTGAGGCGCCGGCGAAGAGTAGAAGGAGAAGCAGACGAGTAAGCAGGGCAACCATAATCGAGCTTAGACAGGACGAGAGAGGAATGTAAAGCAAGGAGAGTGCGCCTATCTGCCCCCAAGAAGTATGGGACAAGACCCGAAGGAGGGTAAGGGACTTAGAGCACTCAACACGGAGGTAAGAGATATGGGGAGACCAAGACAAACGAGTGTCAAGGAATAACCCCAAAAGCTTCGCGGAATCCTTGTATTCAAGGGGATGACCATAAAGTGACAAAGAGGGACGAAGAACAACCCGTTTCCGCGTAAAAGTCATGGCACAAGTCTTAGAAGTAGAGAACTTGAAGCCATGACCTGTGGCCCAAGACGACACGGCATCAATCGCAAGTTGAAGCCGGCGTTGAAGGAGAGGCGAATCATCACCCTGACAACAAAGGGTAAGATCATCGACATAGAGAGCGGAGAAGACACCAGAAGGAAGAGAGGAAAGAAGACCATTGAGGGCAACCAGAAAAAGAGTAGTGCTCAGAACACTACCCTGGGGCACACCTTCGTATTGCTGAAAAGGGGGAGAGAGAGCGGTACCAAGGCGCACCCGAAAGGAACGACGAGAGAGGAAGCTGCGGAGAAAGAGAGGGAGATGACCACGAAGGCCAAAAGAATGAAGTTGAGATAGGATATGATAACGCCAAGTGGTGTCGTAAGCCTTTTCTAGGTCAAAAAGGACGGCAACAACGGAGGTCTTCGCAGCAAAAGCAGTACGTATATAGACCTCCAGTTCACCAGGACATCTGTCGTGCTGCGGCACTTGCGGAAACCAAATTGAGAAGGGGAGAGGAGGTGATGGTGTTCCAGGAACCACATCAGACGAACGTTAACCATACGTTCAAAGAGTTTGCAGACACAACTTGTGAGAGCAATAGGGCGAAAGTCCTTAGGGGAAGTACCCAGAGACCCTGGTTTGCGAACAGGGAGGACAACGGCATCGAGCCAGTCCTCAGGGACTGACGACGACTCCCAGATCCGATTATACAGACTCAGTAAATACTGAGACGTGCTCGGAGGGAGATGGCGAAGCATCTCATAATGAATACCATCGGAGCCCGCCGCCGTAGAACCGCAGAGGGCCAGGGCAGAACGAAGTTCAGAGAGAGAGAAGGGATCATTATAGGGAAGCTGAAGATGAGTGCAGAAATCTAAAGGACGAGACTCAAGGACAGGTTTACGAAGAAGGAAAGATTGGGGAAGATGAAGACCAGAGCTAACAGAAGAAAAGTGGGAACCCAGTTCGGAAGCGACCTGCAACGGGTCCGCCACAAGAGTATCATGGAGGTGAAGGACCGGTGAAACATCGGGAACGAACTTACCCGCTATCTTGCGGATACGCTTCCAGATCTGGGCCAGAGGGGTTTCGGACGTAATTGTCGAGACATAAGATGCCCAACATTCACGTTTAGCCGTACGGATGGCCCTACGGGCCACCGCACTCGCTTTCCGAAAGAAAAGAAAAGAATCGGTCGTCTGCCTACGGCGGTGCTTCTTCCAGGCTGCACGCTTACAGCGGACAGCCCGAGCACAGTCCGCATTCCACCAGGGAACGCACTTCCGTGGACCCCGAGAGGAAGAGCGAGGAATAGAGCGGAGGGCAGCGTCGAAGACAGTGTCATGAAAAAGGAGGAGAGCGCGAGAGAGGGGCAGAAGGGAGAGGTCAGAGAGAGTAGCACTGAGGGAAAACAGGGTCCAGTCCGCCTTAGCAAACTGCCACCTAGGGAAAGAGAGGGAAGGGCGAAAAGAGAAAAAGGAAACAAGGATGGGGAAATGATCACTTCCATGGAGGTCATCAAGAACCTGCCATGTGAAATCTAAGTAAAGAGAAGAAGAGCAGAGAGAAAGATCAAGACAAGAAAGGGTGCGAGTTCGAGAGTCCAAATGAGTGGGCTCACCAGAATTCAGAAGAGACAGGGAAGAAGAGAGGAGAAACGGCTCAAGGAGGCGACCCCGGGTATTCGTCAGAACGTCACCCCAAAGAGAATGACGACAATTGAAGTCACCCAGCAGGAGCACAGGCTCCGGCAAGGAGTCTAGGAGGTGTTTCAAATCAGGAAGAGAGAGCGGGACACTCGGGGGGAGATAAATGGAACAAACTGTGTACCATTTCCCCACAAAGATACGAGCAGCAGAACAATGGAGAGGCGAAGGAAAAAGTAAAGGAACAAAGGGAACATCAGCCCGAATCAAGAGAGCAGAAGAATTAGAAGCCCCAGCAATGGCTGGGGGGGGGGAGAGAAAGGAATAGCCACGAAAACGACCAGGACGAGCACCAAGCATCGGCTCCTGGAGACAGGCCACAAAGGGGCGAAAACCGCGAAACCAGAAGTTGGAGTTCGAGGAAATTGGCGTAATAACCTCGAACGTTCCATTGAAGAATGGACAACGACGAGAAGAGAAAGGACAAAAACAGAGAACAAGGAAGAAACAAAGGCGAAAGACCAACAGAGCACGTTAAAGAATATCAGGGTCGGGATCAGGGTCAGCAAAGTCAGGTTAGGGGGCATGGGTAAACTGAGCAAAGACGGAGGGAAGGAAACGGGAGAACAGATCAGAGGTGGGCGGGCAGGGTCCGGAGGAGGAGGAGGAGGAGGAGGAGACAACGGAGAGGAGCAGTCAAGGACAGCAGCAGGAAGAGGGGGAGTAGAAAGAGAGGAGCGCACCCCAGCAAGAGCAGCAACCGAAAGGGAAGCAGGGGCCAAAGAAACCTCCATAGCAGGAACAGGGGGCGCAAGCACTGAAACGGGAGTGGAAGGAGCAACAGAGCCAGAAGGAGGAGCTGAGGAAGAAAGCGAAGCCTTCTTACCCGCCGGGGAAGAGGAAGGAGAGGAGCCAGGCTTACGCTTCTGACTTAAAGAGACCGGTGTCCCAGCAACTACGTACCGGGCAACGGATTCCAGTGTCTCAACAGGAGAAGCCGAACGAGAGCACACACGACGGCCATTAGGAGAGCGATGGACATCCGCCCGCACCGACAGGCGGCGGGGAGAGCCGATAGATGGAGGAAGAGGATGGGAAGGAGGATCGGAGGGGGACGAGGAAGGAGACACAGAAGACACGACAGACCGGGTAGAAGGAAGGGGAACCCCAGACAGAGGACCAGGAGGAGGATCCTTCGGGAGAGAACCCAAAGGGACAGAGGAGGGGGCAGTGGGCGCATCAGGGTCCAAGGCCTGGAAACGGTTGTGAGTCTGAGGAAGGCGGGAAGGACGAGGAGAGGAAGAGCGCAACACGCGAGCATAAGAGATATTAGCGTAAGGCGGGAGCCGGCGAACCTGGCGCCTCGCCTCAGGAAAAGATAAACGCTCCCGGTGCTTCAAGTTGAGGACGGCTGCCTCAAGCTTGTAATGGACACACGCACGGGAGAAGGTAGGATGGGCCTCACCGCAGTTGAGGCAACGAGCCTGGGGAGAAGCGCACTCCGACTTAGAGTGACCTTCGCCACCACACAAAGGACAGAGAGAGACAGTCCCGGAGCAGCGGAGGGCACCATGCCCAAACCTCCAGCACTTGTTGCAGAGCCGAGGAGAAGGAATGTACTCCTGGACAGAGCACCTGGCACCAGCAAGAATGACAGAGGGTGGAAGGGTCCTACCATCAAAGGTAATCTTCACAACCCGGAGGGGTTGACGGCGACTACCACGAGGGGGACGAGTAAACGTGTCCACCTGGAGAATAGAATGGCCCTGGGCAGCGAGGATATGTCGAATATCGTCGTGGCAGTCGCGTAGGTCCCGAACACCGGTCGCAACATGGGGCGGGAGCAAAATAGTGCCAACACTGGCATTCAACTGGACGTTCTTCGAGACCCGAACGGGGGTCTCGCCAAGGCAGGATAAGGCAGCCAAGCGGGAAGCAGCATCCTGAGAAGGAGCAGCAACGATACGCGTACCGAGACGAGTGGGGTTAAAAGTAATGGAGGCATCCACGGAATCAATGAGATGTCGATGAAGGGAGAAATCGTCAGGAGGCGCAGAATCAAGAGGGAGGAGATCAAAATATTTGGCCCACGAAGCGGGACCAAACAAGGCTTGATAGGTAGCAGAACTGGAAGGAATCGAGCGAGGGCGGCCGTGACGAGAACGGCGGTGAGAACCCCCAGAGAGAGAGGGGTTAAAAGGCGCAGTAGTAACAACTAGAGAAGGAGCCGCGCCAGGGGACGAGGTAGTCACCACTGGGGGCTTGGGGCTCGACCCAACCACAGAGGAGGGAGGGGAGCCAGGGGAAGGAGTCAGAGAGGCCAAAGGAGGAGCAAGGTCGGGGCCCAATGCAGCGGAGGCTACAGAGCCCGGTCTTCCAATACGGACCGACTCGGGGGCTTGGTCGCCCACCCCACGAGCCTGAAAAGGTAAGCCAGAAGCAGCCGAAACAGGGGTTATCATCTTGACGAAATTACGAATTCACTCACGAATGTGCCCCCACACCCACCATGGAGCCACAATTAGAGGCAGGACACCCAACAAGAAGCTATCGCCGATCTTGTCGGGGCCTCCTAGGGGTGCGTCGTGAGTATACGCCCCACAAACGCCACCTTAAGAAACCGACAGTCCGTCGAGATCGGGTTCAGTGACGAAGTGGGGATTGACAATAAAAGGTTCCCCTCGCTCTCGACGTCGGGTACTGCAGTTCTACGGGTGCAAGAGTATGCCTCCTCAAGCACCCGGGCGTCAAAGTAGAAGAAGTCCAAGGGAAGAACCAGAACGAGCAAAAGGTCGGCAGGAAACGGCAAGCAGATAGGAGAAGAGGGGGGAGAAAAACGAAACAGAAGGAAAAGGAAAAGATGCCCAGCAGAATTGGAGAGGACGGCAGCAGGAGCACAAGGCTAGAAAAGGACAGAGGACTGTCCCAAGGAGCATCACACTCCGGCAGCCGCCCACTAAGCCCCCAGACGGCGACAACGAGCTGAGCGGGGAGGGGGAGTTGGCATTGAAAGCTCTGCCAGTAATCTACCTTCATGTGGCACTCTGTGCACGTTTTTGCCAAAGAGACTTTTACTGAATAATTCTGTTCAATGGTGGTGCTAAAGCAGTAGACCGGTGGGTGTTGACTAGAGGGTGTTGACCAGAGAGTGTTGTCCAGTGGATGTTGACCAGTGGGTGTTGACCAGAGGGTGTTGACCAGTGGGTGTTGACCAGAGGGTGTTGACCAGAGGGTGTTGACCAGAGGGTGTTGACCAGAGGGTGTTGACCAGAGGGTGTTGTCCAGAGGGTGTTGTCTAGTGGGTGTTGACCAGAGGGTGTTGACCAGAGGGTGTTGACCAGTGGGTGTTGTCTAGTGGGTGTTGTCTGGTGGGTGTTGACCAGAGGGTGTTGTCCAGTGGGTGTTGAAAAGAGGGTGTTGAAAAGAGGGTGTTGACCAGAGGGTGTTGACCAGAGGGTGTTGACCAGAGGGTGTTGACCAGAGGGTGTTGACCAGAGGGTGTTGACCAGAGGGTGTTGACCAGAGGGTGTTGTCCAGAGGGTGTTGTCCAGAGGGTGTTGTCCAGAGGGTGTTGACCAGAGGGTGTTGTCCAGAGGGTGTTGTCCAGAGGGTGTTGTCCAGAGGGTGTTGTCCAGAGGGTGTTGTCCAGAGGGTGTTGACCAGAGGGTGTTGACCAGAGGGTGTTGACCAGAGGGTGTTGACCAGAGAGTGTTGTCTAGTGGGTGTTGACCAGTGGGTGTTGACCAGTGGGTGTTGACCAGAGAGTGTTGACCAGAGGGTGTTGACCAGAGGGTGTTGTCTAGTGGGGGTTGACCAGAGGGTGTTGACCAGAGGGTGTTGACCAGTGGGTGTTGACCAGTGGGAGTTGACCAGAGGGTGTTGACCAGAGGGTGTTGACCAGTGGGTGTTGACCAGAGGGTGTTGACCAGAGGGTGTTGACCAGAGGGTGTTGACCAGTGGGTGTTGACCAGAGGGTGTTGACCAGAGGGTGTTGACCAGAGGGTGTTGACCAGTGGGTGTTGACCAGAGGGTGTTGTCTAGTGGGTGTTGACCAGAGGGTGTTGACCAGAGGGTGTTGACCAGAGGGTGTTGACCAGAGGGTGTTGACCAGAGGGTGTTGACCAGAGGGTGTTGTCTAGTGGGTGTTGACCAGTGGGTGTTGACCAGAGGGTGTTGACCAGAGGGTGTTGACCAGTGGTGTTGACCAGTGGGTGTAGACCAGAGGGTGTTGACCAGAGGGTGTTGACCAGTGGGTGTTGACCAGAGGGTGTTGTTTAGTGGGTGTTGACCAGAGGGTGTTGACCAGAGGGTGTTGACCAGAGGGTGTTGACCAGAGGGTGTTGACCAGAGGGTGTTGACCAGTGGGTGTTGACCAGAGGGTGTTGACCAGAGGGTGTTGACCAGAGGGTGTTGACCAGAGGGTGTTGACCAGAGGGTGTTGACCAGAGAGTGTTGTCTAGTGGGTGTTGACCAGAGAGTGTTGTCTAGTGGGTGTTGACCAGAGGGTGTTGACCAGTGGGTGTTGACCAGTGGGTGTTGACCAGTGGGTGTTGACCAGAGGGTGTTGACCAGAAGGGATTTGACCAGAGGGTGTTGACCAGTGGGTGTTGACCAGAGGGTGTTGACCAGAGGGTGTTGACCAGAGAGTGTTGTCTAGTGGGTGTTGACCAGAGGGTGTTGACCAGTGGGTGTTGACCAGTGGGTGTTGACCAGAGGGTGTTGACCAGAGGGTGTTGACCAGAGGGTGTTGACCAGAGGGTGTTGACCAGAGGGTGTTGACCAGTGGGTGTTGACCAGAGGGTGTTGACCAGTGGGTGTTGACCAGAGGGTGTTGACCAGTGGGTGTTGACCAGAGGGTGTTGACCAGAGGGTGTTGACCAGAGGGTGTTGACCAGAGGGTGTTGACCAGAGGGTGTTGACCAGAGGGTGTTGACCAGTGGGTGTTGACCAGAGGGTGTTGACCAGAGGGTGTTGACCAGTGGGTGTTGACCAGAGGGTGCTGGCCAGAGGGTGTTGACCAGTGGGTGTTGACCAGAGGGTGTTGACCAGAGGGTGTTGACCAGAGGGTGTTGTCCAGAGGGTGTTGTCCAGAGGGTGTTGTCCAGAGGGTGTTGACCAGAGGGTGTTGACCAGAGGGTGTTGACCAGAGGGTGTTGTCCAGAGGGTGTTGACCAGAGGGTGTTGACCAGAGGGTGTTGACCAGAGGGTGTTGTCCAGTGGGTGTTGACCAGAGAGTGTTGACCAGAGAGTGTTGACCAGAGAGTGTTGACCAGAGGGTGTTGACCAGTGGGTGTTGACCAGAGGGTGTTGACCAGAGAGTGTTGACCAGAGGGTGTTGACCAGTGGGTGTTGACCAGAGGGTGTTGTCTAGTGGGTGTTGACCAGAGGGTGTAGACCAGAGGGTGTTGACCAGAGGGTGTTGACCAGTGGGTGTTGACCAGAGGGTGTTGTCTAGTGGGTGTTGACCAGAGGGTGTTGACCAGAGGGTGTTGACCAGAGGGTGTTGACCAGAGGGTGTTGACCAGAGGGTGTTGACCAGAGGGTGTTGACCAGTGGGTGTTGACCAGTGGGTGTTGACCAGAGGGTGTTGACCAGAGGGTGTTGACCAGAGGGTGTTGACCAGAGGGTGTTGACCAGAGGGTGTTGTCCGGTGGGTGTTGACCAGAGGGTGTTGACCAGAGGTTGTTGACCAGAGGGTGTTGACCAGAGAGTGTTGTCTAGTGGGTGTTGACCAGAGGGTGTTGACCAGAGGGTGTTGACCAGTGGGTGTTGACCAGAGGGTGTTGACCAGAGGGAGTTGACCAGAGGGTGTTGAGCAGTGGGTGTTGACCAGAGGGTGTTGACCAGAGGTTGTTGACCAGAGGGTGTTGACCAGAGAGTGTTGTCTAGTGGGTGTTGACCAGAGGGTGTTGACCAGTGGGTGTTGACCAGTGGGTGTTGACCAGAGGGTGTTGACCAGAGGGTGTTGACCAGAGGGTGTTGACCAGAGGGTGTTGACCAGTGGGTGTTGACCAGAGGGTGTTGACCAGAGGGTGTTGACCAGTGGGTGTTGACCAGTGGGTGTTGACCAGAGGGTGTTGACCAGAGGGTGTTGACCAGAGGGTGTTGACCAGAGGGTGTTGACCAGAGGGTGTTGACCAGAGGGTGTTGATCAGAGGGTGTTGACCAGTGGGTGTTGACCAGTGGGTGTTGACCAGAGGGTGTTGACCAGAGGGTGTTGTCCGGTGGGTGTTGACCAGAGGGTGTTGACCAGAGGGTGTTGACCAGAGGGTGTTGACCAGAGGGTGTTGACCAGAGGGTGTTGACCAGTGGGTGTTGACCAGAGGGTGTTGACCAGTGGGTGTTGACCAGTGGGTGTTGACCAGAGGGTGTTGACCAGAGGGTGTTGACCAGAGGGTGTTGACCAGAGGGTGTTGACCAGAGGGTGTTGACCAGAGGGTGTTGACCAGAGGGTGTTGACCAGAGGGTGTTGACCAGAGGGTGTTGTCCAGAGGGTGTTGACCAGAGGGTGTTGACCAGTGGGTGTTGACCAGTGGGTGTTGACCAGTGGGTGTTGACCAGTGGGTGTTGACCAGAGGGTGTTGACCAGAGGTTGTTGACCAGAGGGTGTTGACCAGAGAGTGTTGTCTAGTGGGTGTTGACCAGAGGGTGTTGACCAGAGGGTGTTGACCAGTGGGTGTTGACCAGTGGGTGTTGACCAGAGGGTGTTGACCAGAGGGTGTTGACCAGAGGGTGTTGACCAGAGGGTGTTGACCAGTGGGTGTTGACCAGAGGGTGTTGACCAGTGGGTGTTGACCAGTGGGTGTTGACCAGAGGGTGTTGACCAGTGGGTGTTGACCAGTGGGTGTTGACCAGAGGGTGTTGACCAGAGGGTGTTGACCAGAGGGTGTTGACCAGAGGGTGTTGACCAGAGGGTGTTGACCAGAGGGTGTTGTCCAGAGGGTGTTGACCAGAGGGTGTTGACCAGTGGGTGTTGACCAGTGGGTGTTGACCAGTGGGTGTTGACCAGTGGGTGTTGACCAGAGGGTGTTGACCAGAGGGTGTTGACCAGTGGGTGTTGACCAGAGGGTGTTGACCAGAGGGTGTTGACCAGAGGGTGTTGACCAGAGGGTGTTGCCCAGAGGGTGTTGACCAGAGGGTGTTGACCAGAGGGTGTTGACCAGTGGGTGTTGACCAGAGGGTGTTGACCAGAGGGTGTTGACCAGTGGGTGTTGACCAGAGGGTGCTGACCAGAGGGTGTTGACCAGTGGGTGTTGACCAGAGGGTGTTGACCAGAGGGTGTTGACCAGAGGGTGTTGTCCAGAGGGTGTTGTCCAGAGGGTGTTGTCCAGAGGGTGTTGTCCAGAGTGTGTTGTCCAGAGGGTGTTGTCCAGAGGGTGTTGACCAGAGGGTGTTGACCAGAGGGTGTTGACCAGAGGGTGTTGACCAGAGGGTGTTGTCTAGTGGGTGTTGACCAGTGGGTGTTGACCAGAGAGTGTTGACCAGAGGGTGTTGACCAGAGGGTGTTGACCAGAGGGTGTTGACCAGAGGGTGTTGACCAGAGGGTGTTGACCAGAGGGTGTTGACCAGCCAGTAGGAGGGCGTGTGAACGGGCAGTGTTGCCACCTCGTGTCCCTCTTTTTAATTTGTTTTGTTCACGTGTTGGGATTCATTGGTTGTATTTCCCCACTATATGTATCTTACAGTGGAGGCGTCGAGTGTTTGTGTAAGGGTAAGGAAACACCAGGAAACATTTTTGTCCTGCACGTTCTGAAAAGAATTCGGTGACTGATATCCCCAGACAATCAGCTGGTGAATGTCTAGTGCTGCCAGTCAGGTCAACATGACTGTTGACTGCTCCAAGAGGCACCAGGAATAATTTGTCAGTGGTGTTGAAGTAGAGTGGGACAAGTGCAGGGATGTGGTTAACATTATCAAGCGGCAGGCGTCCTCACACTGTACACCATGAGTATGTTGAGGTAAACCCTCACCACACAACACCCTTCATGGTACAGTGTGACTGACGAGTCCTTCTTTACTTGACATTACTAAAGGCCTTACCGTCCCACTCTGTGGAATGGTAAACCGTTTAGTAACTATGTAGTTATGAGCTGCTAGTACAACCCTTTCTCGCACTTGCTTATAGTCAATATTGGCTTATTAATAAGTGTATATCTGACATACTAATTTATTGTGAATATTTGAGTTCACCTTGAAAGGGTGAATAGAAAACACCGACCTAACCTAATCTTCTTAGTATGTTAAGATAAGCATCTTATTGCTTCTTAATTACAATTAGTAGTTAACCTATACCTATATTGATATTACAGTTTTATAAAAATATTAAAACAAAACCAAAATATTTAAATAAATTGTAAAGTAACTCAGGATATTGTCAAATATTGTATAAAAACTCTATTGTTTAATAAAACTGAAAAAAAAATTCTTAATATTAAAACTGGTGGTTAGCAAATCTATAGGAAGAGTTTGTACCTGGAAAACAAAATATAACTTGGCATATACCACATACGTACTTATTAATCAGCCAAATAGTGACTATAAGCAATAAGTCATATATGTACTGTCTTGTGTGAGAGCGGGGTGCCTAATAACTATGTTAGTAATTAACTATTTAGTAACTATGAGCTGCTCATCAATGCCACATCAGTTGGCAATTCAATTAAATGTCACATTATAGACATTTAATTTCCATATAAGTTAACCCATGAGACTCGTTTATCACCTGACCAGTCTGTCAACCGTGCCCCTCCTCACCCCCCCCCCGCTTAAGACAAACCCGGGTGTTGCCAACCATACTTTTCTTATCCTAAATCCGTGCCCCAAGATAAAGACAAAAATATAGTTTATGTTTCTTCTTGAGATTATCTTGAGATGATTTCGAGGCTTTAGTGTCCCCGCGGCCCGGTCCTCGACCAGGCCTCCACCCCCAGGAAGCAGCCCGTGACAGCTGACTAACTCCCAGGTACCTATTTACTGCTAGGTAACAGGGGCATTCAGGGTGAAAGAAACTTTGCCCATTTGTTTCTGCCTCGTTCGGGAATCGAACCCGCGCCACAGAATTACGAGTCCTGCGCGCTATCCACCAGGCTACGAGGCCCTACAGGCCAATGTTAAAAAGAGATATATCTAGTCTATCTAAACATATTTACAAACATCAGTTTCACGTATTTTGCTTTCTTCACAAAGCCCTCATGTCAAAATAATTGTCAACAAAATCTAAGTCCTGTTTCATGAGGGATTGTTAAAACAATTGGGCTCGTTCAGGACTCCCAATCGGGAATTCTTGAGTCTAATCCACCTACAGGACAGGAAGGGATTGGGGCATTCCTATTGCCTAATACTCCTGCTTATTTTGCATTAAATAGGTACTCTGGGTACACAAGACTTATATAGGCTTATACGTGTGCTAGTTAAGAAGAGCGTCATTAAATACCTTGAGGGTTGTTAATATATGATAGGCAGCCCAGCCTCGTGTTGGGGTAGTGGTTACAGTAACCAGGAGGACCAGACCACATATATTGACACACAAGCCAATTAGAAAAAAATTGGTACTATTAAATATGAATCAACAGGGAAAAGTTTTATTACTGATGTTGCAACACAAACTTAACCCTAACCTAACCTTCCTAGGCCAAAAACAGGCCAATCTGAGGTCTAGTATAGTACATATATGTGCTATACTTGGCCACTATAAAGTGAATAGTACTAAATTCTACTATGTAATTGTCCATTGCGTCAATATATGTACGATGGTCTACATAGTTACAAAACGTACTATGTAAACGAGTGACCAGCGAGTGACAGGTAACTCCTCCTTCACAGACTGGCGTCCTCCGCACCGACAACGATGAGTACTTGATCGAGCCCGTCCGTGGCCACGTCCACGGCAGCCCTCACCCACACCTGCTGTATAGACGGTCAGCCCTGCCCACACCTGCAGCCCACACCTGCTCCACACCTGGTGAGTGTCCCTACTCACTCCTGGTGAGTGTCCCTACCCACACCTAGTGAGTTTCCCCTACCTACACCTGCTCCACACCTGGTGAGTGTCCCTATCCACACCTGGTGAGTGTCCCCTACCTACACCTGCTCCACACCTGGTGAGTGTCCTCTACACACACCTAATGAGTGGCCCTTACCCACACCTGGTGAGTGGCCCCTACCCACACCTGGTGAGTGGCCCCTACCCACACCTGGTGAGTGGCCCCTACCCACACCTGGTGAGTGTCCCCTACCTACACCTGCTCCACACCTGGTGAGTGTCCTCTACACACACACCTAATGAGTGGCCCTTACCCACACCTGGTGAGTGGCCCTTACCCACACCTGTTGAGTGGCCCCTACCCACACCTGCTCTAACGAGACGGGAACAACGGCAGCAAGGGTGAGGTTGGTATTAACTTGTTACCTTTGGTGTGTATTGGGTCGCGTCGTCACCTAGACAGACCAAAGGAGAAACCTGTTTAAACTAATTGGACGTCAGTTAACGGCTACGTTGTCCACCGTTGTTCCTTACCGTAACGTGAGCCCGGGGCCGCCTGTACAACTTGGTGAGTGACCACCACCAGGGAACACTGAAGGTCACCAGGACACACCATACATTAGAGGAGCCGGTCGGCCGAGCGGACAGCACACTGGCCTTGTGATCCTGTGGTCCTGGGTTCGATCCCAGGCGCCGGCGAGAAACAATGGGCAGAGTTTCTTTCACCCTATGCCCCTGTTACCTAGAAGTAAAATAGGTACCTGGGTGTTAGTCAGCTGTCACGGGCTGCTTCCTGGGGTGGAGGTCTGGTCGAGGACCGGGCCGCGGGGACACTAAAGCCCCGAAATCATCTCAAGATACACGACTTACACCCAAGTGTACTCACCAGACTCTTCACCACACAATTTGCCGTAGAAATACCAGGAATGTGAATCCTCAGTTTCGTTAAAGGTTATCTTGAGGTTATCTTGAGATGATTTCGGAGCTTTAGTGTCCCCCGCGGCCCGGTCCTCGACCAGGCCTCCACCCTCGGGAAGGAGCCCGTGACAGCTGACTAACACCCAGGTACCTATTTTACTGCTAGGTAACAGGGGCATAGGGTGAAAGAAACTCTGCCCTTGTTTCTCGCCGGCGCCTGGGATCGAACCCAGGATCACAAGTCCAGCGTGCTGTCCGCTCGGCCGACCGGCTCCCATAAGGATTCATTCCAAGGTGGGAATGAATTTAGGCTTAATACGGCCTGAACCAGACAAGGGTGTGGGGAAATGACCTGTGAGATTTATATTTATTTAGTTATATTAATTTATATAGTAATTTATATTTTAGGCTAATTTATATATTTCGATAGCAAATTATGATGTTTAAAGTGGACTGTATGATTTAAAATTCTCATAAATAGCTTTCCTTACACATTCTCGGGGGCTTATGGTTTATATATAGTCATTAAGTCATGTATATATAGTCATTTAGTCTCCGTGGTGTAGTGGTAAGACACTCGCCTGGCGTTCCGCGAGCGCTTAGTCATGGGTTCGTATCCTGGCCGGGGAGGATTTACTGGGCGCAATTCCTTAACTGTAGCCTCTGTTTAACGCAACAGTAAAATGTGTACTTGGATGTAACACCTTGTACTGGTGGTTGAGGCTGGCACCAACACCTTGTACTGGTGTACCGGGTGGCACCAACACCTTGTACTGGTGTACCGGGTGGCACCAACACCTTGTACTGGTGTACCGGGTGGCACCAACACCTTGTACTGGTGTACCGGGTGGCACCAACACCTTGTACTGG
>NC_091236.1:11248419-11260919 GCF_040958095.1 Procambarus clarkii
CAGCAGTCTTACCCTACAGCGTCAGCAGTCTTACCCTACAGCGTCAGCAGTCTTACCCTATAGCGTCAGCAGTCTTACCCTACAGCGTCAGCAGTCTTACCCTACAGCGTCAGCAGTCTTACCCTACAGCATCAGCAGTCTTACCCTACAGCGTCAGCAGTCTTACCCTACAGCATCAGCAGTCTTACCCTACAGCGTCACCAGTCTTACCCTACAGCGTCAGCAGTCCTTACCTACAAGACAGTCAGCAGTCCTTACCTACAAGACAGTCAGCAGCCCTTACCCTACAGCGTCAGCAGTCCTTACCCTACAAGACTGTTGGACCACCTTGATCCAACAGGCTGTTGCTGCTTGGAGCGACCCGCAGGCCCTCACGCCTCCCGTTCACAGACGTCTTGCCTCATGCAGGTCGGCGTTCAATCCCCGACCGTCCCCACAAGTGATTGGGCACCATTCCTTTCCCCCCGTCCCATCCCAAATCCTGACCCCTTCCCAGTGCTATATAGTCGTAATGGCTTGGCGCTTTCCCCCCGATAGTTTCCTTCCCAGAATATCTCCTTCCATTCTCCCCCTGGGGCTCTCTGAGACTCGAACCCTGGAACCCCAAGCGTGTGTGAGAAACCGAAGTTCAATCGACTGTGCTATCAGTGGGTCTTAATAGGGAAACACCTCTTTAGAAATATGCCAATTCCGTTTTGTTCTTTAATCACTCTCGAGTTGTCCACAGGTTAGACCTAGGTGGTTCCCTTGTTAGGTTGGAGGGTGGGGGGGGGGGGGTCACATGTACCCCCCCCCTCCCTCCCCCTCGCTCTCTCTTAAGGGTTAACTACTAACTACCGCGAACGCGCCAATTAGCGAGAGGATCATCTTACTCTTCAAAATGGTTTCCACATCCAGTATTTCACCCTGGGCTACTCCGCTACCATCTTGGGCTACTTCGCTACCATCTTGGGCTACTCCGCTACCATCTTGGGCTACTTCGCTACCATCTTGGGCTACTCCGCTACCATCTTGGGCTACTCCGCTACCATCTTGGGCTACTCTGCTACCATTTGGGCTATTCCGCTACCATCTTGGGCTACTCCGCTACCATCTTGGGCTACTCCGCTACCATCTTGGGCTACTTTGCTACCATCTTGAGCTACTTCGCTACCATCTTGGGCTACTCCGCTACCATCTTGGGCTACTCCGCTACCATCTTGGGCTACCACGCCACCATCTTGGGCTACTTCGCTACCATCTTGGGCTACTCCGCTACCATCTTGGGCTACTCCGCTACCATCTTGGGCTACTCTGCCACCATCTTGGGCTACCACGCCACCATCTTGGGCTACTTCGCTACCATCTTGGGCTACTCCGCTACCATCTTGGGCTACTCCGCTACCATCTTGGGCTACCACGCCACCATCTTGGGCTACCACGCCACCATCTTGGGCTACTTCGCTACCATCTTGGGCTACTCCGCCACCATCTTGGGCTACTTCGCTACCATCTTGGGCTACCACACCACCGCCCTGGGCTACCACACCACCACCTTGGGCTACCACACCACCACCCTGGGCTACCACACTACCACCTTGGGCTACTACACCACCACCTTGGGCTACCACTCCACCACCTTGGGCTACCACTCCACCACCTTGGGCTACCACACCACCACCTTGGGCTACCACACTACCACCTTGGGCTACTACACCACCACCCTGGGCTACCACACTACCACCTGGCTACCACACTACCACCCTGGGCTACCACACCACCACCTGGCTACCACACCACCACCCTGGGCTACCACACTACCACCTTGGGCTACTACACCACCACCTTGGGCTACCACTCCACCACCTTGGGCTACCATTCCACCACCTTGGGCTACCACACCACCACCTTGGGCTACCACTCCACCACCTTGGGCTACCACACTACCACCCTGGGCTACCACACTACCACCTGGCTACCACACTACCACCTGGCTACCACTCCACCACCTGGCTACCACACTACCACCCGGCTACCACACTACCACCTGGCTACCACACTACCACCCGGCTACCACACTACCACCCGGCTACCACACTACCACCTGGCTACCACACTACCACCCGGCTACCACACTACCACCTGGCTACCACACTACCACCCGGCTACCACACTACCACCTGGCTACCACACTACCACCTGGCTACCACTCCACCACCTGGCTACCACACTACCACCTGGCTACCACTCCACCACCCTGGGCTACCACACCACCACCTTGGGCCACCACACCACCACCCTGGGCTACCACACCACCACCTGGCTACCACACCACCACCCTGGGCTACCACACTACCACCTGGCTACCACACTACCACCTGGCTACCACACTACCACCTGGCTACTACACCACCACCCTGGGCTACCACACCACCACCTTGGGCTACCACTCCACCACCCTGGGCTACCACACCACCACCTGGCTACCACACCACCACCTGGCTACCACACCACCACCTGGCTACCACACTACCACCCTGGGCTACCACACCACCACCTGGCTACCACACCACCACCTGGCTACCACACCACCACCTTGGGCTACCACACCACCACCTTGGGCTACCACACCACCACCTTGGGCTACCACACCACCACCTTGGGCTACTACACCACCACCTTGGGCTACTACACCACCACCTTGGGCTACTACACCACCACCTTGGGCTACTACACCACCACCTTGGGCTACCACACCACCACCTTGGGCTACTACACCACCACCTTGGGCTACTACACCACCACCTTGGGCTACTACACCACCACCTTGGGCTACTACACCACCACCTTGGGCTACCTACGACAATATTTCAATTTAATACAACATAGAGCATGGACAAATATTCTGTATAGGCCTAAGTTTAACACGGTTATCTTCTTGAGGTTATCTTGAGATGATTTCGGGGCTTTTAGTGTCCCCGCGGCCCGGTCCTCGACCAGGCCTCCGCCCCCAGGAAGCAGCCCGTGACAGCTGACTAACTCCCAGGTACCTATTTACTGCTAGGTAACAGGGGCATTCAGGGTGAAAGAAACTTTGCCCATTTGTTTCTGCCTCGTGCGGGAATCGAACCCGCGCCACAGAATTACGAGTCCTGCGCGCTATCCACCAGGCTATGAGGCCCCCTCAACCTATATGGGAAACTTGACATTGAGACGCAGCAACAGTCTTCTAGATCACGTTAAACATAAGACAAACCAAGAATAAGGTCTTGGGAGTGGAAGAACTCGCAAAACCCACTCCAGGTAGAGTCCAGGTATTACCAAACGCTAAATATATCAAAAGACATCAATGTGTTATGAAACAAATTAATCTCTTTAAACGAAAAAAAAATTATAATATATAAAAAGATATAAAAGGTGGTTATCTTGAGGTTATCTTGAGATGATTTCGGGGCTCTTTAGTGTCCCCGCGGCCCGGTCCTCATCCAGGCCTCCACCCCCAGGAAGCAGCCCGTGACAGCTGACTAACACCCAGGTACCTATGTTACTGCTAGGTAACAGGGGCATAGGGTGAAAGAAACTCTGCTCATTGTTTCTCGCCGGCGCCTGGGATCGAACCCAGGACCACAGGATCACAAGTCCAGGGTGCTGTCCGCTCGGCCGACCGGCTCACCGGTGGTTGGTAATGGAGCCGACAGCCAGTGAGGCGGGACTCAGGAACTAGCACCCGACAGGGTAAGCACAATTAGGAGAGTACAATCTTGCAAGCAAATTTCTCCCATGCATGTGAGAGAATGTTGCTTGTTGATTATTCTTGCAAGCACAAAGTCCATTTGCTTTCTCCTATTGCATCCCTGTATTTATCCTTCTCCCTTCTCCTGTTCCTTCTTCCCCCTCCTCCTCTTCCTTCTTCTTCTTCCTATCCTCCCCTCTTCCATATTTTGTTCACTTTGCCCTATCTACCCCCCCCCCCTGACCCCTTTCCATTTTCACTCCGTTCCATTCATTTCCTTTCCCTAGATTTTCCTTATCTCTTCGTGAGACCTTTTCTTAATTCCTCTTTAGTTTCTCTTCCTCCGTCGTTCTTCCCTCCTGCCTTCAATTCTCCATTCATTAGCCTCTCCTTCACGGCTTGCTGCCTCCCTACTGAACTCTCCACACCTTTTGAGACCCCCAAGCACTCCCTCTCCCTCTCCCTCTCCCTCTCCCTCTCTCTCTCTCTCTCTCTCTCTCCACTCACACAAAACAACTGCTATACGGACCATGTCTTGGCTGTTCCAATAAAGCGGACACAATCCACTCTGTTAGTCCCCGATCTGAACACTAGAGGAGTTGTGGTCAGTGGAGGAGAGGGAACTGGCGGCTCTTACTCGTCACGAAAGGCAAGGGGAAGTGGAAGAGGAGAGGGGAGACAGGAAGGGGGAGAAAGAGAAGAGGGAGAGAGGGGAGGGGAAGAGGGAGAGAGGGGAGGGGAAGAGGGAGAGAGGGGAGGGGAAGAGGGAGAGAGGGAAGGGGAAGAGGGAGAGAGGGGAGGGGAAGAGGGAGAGAGGGGAGGGGGAGAGAGAGAGAGAGAGAGAGAGAGAGAGAGAGAGAGAGAGAGAGAGAGAGAGAGAGAGAGAGAGAGAGAGAGAGAGAGAGAGAGAGAGAGAGAGGGAAGGGGAAGAGGGAGAGAGGGGAGGGGAAGAGGGAGAGAGGGGAGGGGGAGAGAGAGAGAGAGAGAGAGAGAGAGAGAGAGAGAGAGAGAGAGAGAGAGAGAGAGAGAGAGAGAGAGAGAGAGAGAGAGAGAGAGAGAGAGAGAGAGGGAAGGAGGAAGAGAAATTGAATCTAGCCGAGTGGTCTTGTGAAAATGAATGGTAATGACTTGTTAGTGGAGGTCTTGTAGCTCTTCAACCTCGCCCCCCCCTCTCCCTCTATTCCTCGTCGTAGACTACCTTGTGTAGCTTCCGGGAATCAACGTCCCCGCGGCCCGGTCTCTGACTAAGGCCTCCTGGTTGCTGGGACTGGTCAACCAAGGCTGTTGGACGCGGCTGCTCGTCGCCTGACGCACGAGTCACAGCCTGGTTGATCAGGTATCCTTTGGAGGTGCTTGTCAAGTTCTCTCTTGAACACAAGGCTGGTCCCCCAGGCCAGGCCCCCAGAATAGCACAACTCTCGAAATCCTCTACAGGTAAACACTACTATAGAGGGTTACATTCCTCTAGCAAGCAACACCGGCCGACCCTCCGACCCTCTGGGAGCCGGTCGGCCGAGCGGACTTGTGATCCTGTGGTCCTGGGTTCGATCCCAGGCGCCGGCGAGAAACAATCGGCAGAGTTTCTTTCACCCTATGCTCCTGTTACCTCGCAGTAAAATAGGTACCTGGGTGTTAGTCAGCTGTCACGGGCTACTTCCTGGGGGTGGAGGCCTGGTCGAGGACCGGGCCGCGGGGACACTAAAGCCCCGAAATCATCTCAAGATAACCTCAAGATAACTCAGGAACGAGCCCAAACTGCCAGGGGGGGGGGGGGAAGAAGTTGACACATCGTGACAACTTAAAAACCAAAAAATATATTTAACATAAAAAGATAACAAGATGGCTCATAATTTACCACAACACCTCTCTGCACCTACATTACCAAGGCTCAAACAGCATAGTTAAGACGCCTCTAAGGAGCAGTTCTCTCTTATAATTGACACCATTCAACCATCTCGCACATTCTGACATTTAATCAAGCAATTTTCCGCTTCTAGACGAGCAAAAAAAAAAATCTTGTTTGTGACTTGAGGGCCATCATCTTAGACCAAGTGGAGTGCCTCAAGCACGGCTAACCAGGCCATTAGATCTCCGCTGATTGGTGGCCAGTGTCACTTAAAAGACATTCTGCTGTCTTAACCACAGACCCACAGAAAAATATAAAAAATAAAAATTGCCTGAAAAGCACAAAAAACGTCTTCGGTGTGAGAGATGGCAATAAGTGAAATGGGTTAAGATGAAGGTAGGAGTGAGGGGTGATGTTCACTCCGTACACGATTCCAAATGTAAATGCGTCAAGATAAAAGTTGAAATTCGAAGTCACCGCATTAAACAAATTAATAAGTTCGAAGGGGGGCCCAAGTTGCAAAAGTTTTGGCATTGATGGAAAGGGGGTGGAAAGGAAGGGGTTGAGGGAGGGGGGGGATGGATGGGAGGGGGGGGGGAGGGGGGTTGTGTCTGGAACAAGACGACCCCCCCCCTATCTCATGGTAGGGGTGGGGGGGAGGGGGGTTGTGTCTGGAACAAGACGACCCCCCCCCTTATCTCATGATGGGGGTGGGGGGGGGGTTGCTGTATCCAGTCTCAACACATACAACAACAACCATAAATCTTAATATCGGCAGGTCCTGAAGACAGCGGCTTGTCCCACTGGTAAACAATAGGCACCAAACCCCCCTCCTCCCCCCTGCCCCTCCCCCCCTCACCCCCTTCACTATCCAGGTGGAGCAGCCCTCGCCTTAACCCCCCCACCCCACATCCCCAACCGCGCCCGTTCCTTCTCCAAGAGTGAGAAAACTGGGTTTAATAAAGGAAAAAGCAGGGTGTGGGTGACAAACGCGAAGCGGTCACGCAAGCATGAGGGGCGCCCCCCGCCCTAACCCCCACACCCCCCCCCCTACCCTCCCCCACACCCCCCCCCCTCGCCTAGCCGATACTGACGGTGTTCTATCCAATATGCAAACTGCCCGTCCCCATGTTTATGACTGGAGACTTTGTGATTATGGGCAAACCCCGCTAGCAGAGGGAAGGGGGGGGGGGGGGAGGAAGGGAAGGGGGGGATAGGTAAAGGATAGGGGGGAGGAGTGGGGGGGTAAGGAAGGGGGATAGGAGAGAGGGAAGGCTCCTTACCCCCCCCCCCGCCTCAGCCACCACTTCGCTCCTATCTCTCACAGGATTGTATTATATTATTAATTATATGATTGTATAATTATATAATTATATGATTGTATAATTATATAATTATATGATTGTATAATTATATGATTGTATTAATAACCCACGTGATTGTGAAGGGTGATTGTGAAGGGTGATTGTGAAGGGTGATTGTGAAGGGTGATTGTGAAGGGTGATTGTGCTAGGGATGGGAAGAATAATTGCAACAGAGAAGGATGCGATTTTTTTTATTATTATTATTTTCTACCACAGACGTGGCCACACATTTACAGTGCTAACCAGCATATATACATTTTCTTCTGAATACTTCTTCTAAATTTTCTTCCAGGGAGGGGGTGGTGGAGGCGGCACTGTATCCGCCATATTGAAGGTCCTGGTTCAAGGTGGCACTGGCTCCCCGCCCCGTCAATCACCATCTGAACCGCTCACGCCTCACCATTGACACTATCCACGAATTCCAGCCTTATTTAGCATATATATAAGGGCAAATAAGCCTCTCTCTATCACCCACGTGGGTGGGAAAGGAGGAAGGGAAGCCGCAGAGATTTCGTACGACTATAAATAAGATCCACCCCTACCTCCCTCCCTCTCTCCCAAGATAAGAAAAACCAAAGCGAAGGAGGTAAAGTAGACCTTATGTAATGCTGGGAGAGAGGCGCGCGCCTTACCCGCTCACGATATCCACATTGATAACGCCTCACCGAGATATCGAGGATTTGTAAGTGCTACGAGAATGGCCGCCCTGGTAAATATTTACAGCTATGGGAAGGAAAAAGGTGTAAATACTGTAAATCACTAAAATGCAACGCTTGGCACTGCATCTTAAAGTGATCTTTGAGAGATCTTTGAGAGACCTTTGAGAGAATCTCAAGACAGATCTTTTGAGATATTCACACTAGCGGCCTCTGTTCAACGTCTGGCCCAAGCTTGGCAAACACATCCTTTGGCCACTTGGATTGGCCAGCACAGGCCTCACTTCTTGCAGGTTCTGTGTTCGATCCCCGATGGTCCAAGCGGTTGAGCACCATGCCCTTCCCTCTCTTCTATTCCAGATCCTTGACCCTATATATATAGCTTTCCTAATTCTATATAGATCTATTGACATAAACTTCCTAGTATTATACAGCCATTTTTTCTTGAAAACTACCCTACCTCTTAGAGTGTATATATATACATTTTCTACCCTACCTCTACATATACTCAGTCATATATATATATATATATATATATATATATATATATATATATATATATATATATATATATTTGTTTATTATATCCACCCCATCCAGTATTCTTACACCTCTTAAACAGCTGATTGCACACCCTGCAATCATTTAAGGGTTGCAAGGGGATACAAGTGTCTATGTGTATAATGATACATTGTGACATGCGTAGTGGAGTTAATATTTACAGGTTGTAGGAGGCAGGTAGGTCGTGGGGGGTTGCCCACTTTGGCGTACGGTCGTCTGACGTACGGTCTTCTGGCATCCACTCAAACGTACCTGAAAGCCAAAGATGTTGAAATGTCTGTTTACTGAATAACGAGGAACATATTAATAAATAAAAATATATATATATATATATATATATATATATATATATATATATATATATATATATATATATATATATATATATATATATATATATATATATATCACCTGGACTTGCAGTTAGCATTAAAAATATCAAAACACAAAGTCAAATTCTAATAGCAAAGTTTAAATGATATCTTACAAACTACATAATCAGAATTGCATATTGATGTCATAGGAACCGTGCAAAAAGAATTCAATTACTTTGGGGTATACAGTGATTTAGCTACAACTCCTAAGCTAAGTATTAATGCAAGAAAGATAACGAATTATATATATATTAATATAACATCGCTGGAAACAGCTTCGCTCCACAAAGAGGATAGCAAAGAAGTTACAACAGTTTCTTACAGTGGAATCGCTTAACAGTGGAATCAACCAGGAATCAACCATTTATCCTTCATGGAAAAAAATATCCTTAAACGAGTATTGGTAAGTAGGATTACAGAACAGTCCGCCACGGTCGGAGGGCTGTGGCGGGAGATCTTGAAGATGTCCTGAAGAAGCCTAGACAACAAGGATTAGAGCAGGAAGTTCTTTGCCTCTCTTAAAACTCCTCAACTTCTTTGACAACCGAGAGAAGACGAGACGGGGCTGAAAATTAGACTCCCAGTCCAAAATAATTTTGAAGATGTGAGGACATTGCGAGTCTCCCGGACCACAGTCAAGCCTCGTAGAGTGGTCTAAATAGTGAATAATGACTTATCTGTCAGCCTTTCTTTAGCGCAAGGGGTCCAGGTTTAGCGCAAGGGGTCCAGGTTTAGCGCAAGGGGTCCAGGTTTAGCGCAAGGGGTCCAGGTTTAGCACAAGCGGTCCAGGTTTAGCGCAAGGGGTCCAGGTTTAGCGCAAGGGGTCCGGGTTCAGCACAAGGGGTCCAGGTTTAGCACAAGGGGTCCGGGTTCAGCACAAGGGGTCCGGGTTCAGCACAAGGGGTCCAGGTTTAGCACAAGGGGTCCGGGTTCAGCACAAGGGGTCCGGGTTCAGCACAAGGGGTCCGGGTTCAGCACAAGGGGTCCAGGTTTAGCACAAGGGGTCCGGGTTCAGCACAAGGGGTCCAGGTTTAGCACAAGGGGTCCAGGTTTAGCACAAGGGGTCCGGGTTCAGCACAAGGGGTCCGGGTTCAGCACAAGGGGTCCAGGTTTAGCACAAGGGGTCCGGGTTCAGCACAAGGGGTCCAGGTTTAGCACAAGGGGTCCGGGTTCAGCACAAGGGGTCCGGGTTCAGCACAAGGGGTCCAGGTTTAGCACAAGGGGTCCAGGTTTAGCACAAGGGGTCCAGGTTTAGCACAAGGGGTCCAGGTTCAGCACAAGGGGTCCAGGTTTAGCACAAGGGGTCCAGGTTTAGCACAAGGGGTCCAGGTTTAGCACAAGGGGTCCAGGTTTAGCACAAGGGGTCCGGGTTTAGCACAAGGGGTCCGGGTTCAGCACAAGGGGTCCGGGTTCAGCACAAGGGGTCCAGGTTTAGCGCAAGGGGTCCGGGTTCAGCACAAGGGGTCCGGGTTCAGCACAAGGGGTCCAGGTTTAGCGCAAGGGGTCCGGGTTTAGCACAAGGGGTCCAGGTTTAGCGCAAGGGGTCGTAGAGACATTGTCGTCATCTCCTTCACTGCCAGAAGTGAGTGTGTGTGTGTGTGTGTGTGTGTGTGTGTGTGTGTGTGTGTGTGTGTGTGTGTGTGTGTGTGTGTGTGTGTGTGTGTGTGTGTGTGTGTGTGTGTGGTGTATGTGTGTATGTGTGTGTGTGTGTGGGCGACACTGGAGAGAGACTGCAACATATCAAAACCTTCGACAAATGTCACAATTCTGAACATCGACTTAAAATACATTCCAAAGAATAAACTGTGAAAATAACAAAGTGGATCTTCCGTTTACGAACGTAATCTGAAGAGTCATAAGTCAGAAATCTCATATTTCCAGAAATCAATAACACCAGAAATGAATAGATAGATAGATAGATAGATAGATAGATAGATAGATAGATAGATAGTAAGACTAATATTAAAATAGTCAGAAACATGTAGTGGCAAAATATGTGCCAATCTACCCCCCCCCCCCCAGGGCACTGATCCTGTTCCAGTCCGGTGCTGTTCTCGACTCGTAATCGGGAATGCCGGGTTCGAATCCCGAGAGGGTCAAAAAACAAATGATTGGACGGTGGCAGGCGGGCCTAAGGAGCTACATCTCACCCCCCCGCCCTCGTAGACACGGATATAGGTAAGCACAAGCTGTTTCGTACAGCTGACGTACGTAGAGTCAGGTGTTTTGGTACATATGACTGCTGTGTTGGGGAGGGGAGGGAGGGGAGGGTTAGTGGAAGGGAACCTTCCCTTTCCTGCCAGGGGAAAGGTAAGGAACCTCCTCCCCCTTCCCAGCAAGGGAAAGGTAAGGAACCTCCCCCTTCCCAGCAAGGGAAAGGTAAGGAACCTCCCCCTTCCCAGCAAGGGAAAGGTAAGGAACCTCCCCCTTCCCAGCAAGGGAAAGGTAAGGAACCTCCCCCTTCCCAGCAAGGGAAAGGTAAGGAACCTCCTCCCCCTTCCCAGCAAGGGAAAGGTAAGGAACCTCCCCCTTCCCAGCAAGGGAAAGGTAAGGAACCTCCCCCTTCCCAGCAAGGGAAAGGTAAGGAACCTCCTCCCCCTTCCCAGCAAGGGAAAGGTAAGGAACCTCCCCCTTCCCAGCAAGGGAAAGGTAAGGAACCTCCTCCCCCTTCCCAGCAAGGGAAAGGTAAGGAACCTCCCCCTTCCCAGCAAGGGAAATGTAAGGAACCTCCCCCTTCCCAGCATGGGAAAGGTAAGGAACCTCCCCCTTCCCAGCAAGGGAAAGGTAAGGAACCTCCTCCCCCTTCCCAGCAAGGGAAAGGTAAGGAACCTCCTCCCCCTTCCCAGCAAGGGAAAGGTAAGGAACCTCCCCCTTCCCAGCAAGGGAAAGGTAAGGAACGTCCCCCTTCCCAGCAAGGGAAAGGTAAGGAACGTCCCCCTTCCCAGCAAGGGAAAGGTAAGGAACCTCCCCCTTCCCAGCATGGGAAAGGTAAGGAACCTCCCCCTTCCTGCCAGGGAAAGGTAAGGAACCTCCCCCTTCCCAGCATGGGAAAGGTAAGGAACCTCCCCCTTCCCAGCAAGGGAAAGGTAAGGAACCTCCCCCTTCCCAGCAAGGGAAAGGTAAGGAACCTCCCCCTTCCCAGCAAGGGAAAGGTAAGGAACCTCCCCCTTCCCAGCAAGGGAAAGGTAAGGAACCTCCCCCTTCCCAGCAAGGGAAAGGTAAGGAACCTCCCCCTTCCCAGCAAGGGAAAGGTAAGGAACCTCCCCCTTCCCAGCAAGGGAAAGGTAAGGAACCTCCCCCTTCCCAGCAAGGGAAAGGTAAGGAACCTCCCCCTTCCCAGCAAGGGAAAGGTAAGGAACCTCCTCCCCCTTCCCAGCAAGGGAAAGGTAAGGAACCTCCCCCTTCCCAGCAAGGGAAAGGTAAGGAACCTCCCCCTTCCCAGCAAGGGAAAGGTAAGGAACCTCCCCCTTCCCAGCAAGGGAAAGGTAAGAAACCTCCCCCTTCCTGCCAGGGAAAGGTAAGGAACGTCCCCCTTTCCTGCTAGGGGAACGGTAGGGGACCTCCCCCTTCCCAGCAAGGGAAAGGTAAGGAAACTCCTCCCCCTTCCCAGCAAGGGAAAGGTAAGGAACCTCCTCCCCCTTCCCAGCAAGGAAGACACACAGCTGTACCCTCTGTCTTGCAGGGGGTAATCGGTGATGTCTTGGCCATGAACCAGGGAATTACTGCTCGCTGGCATGCTATCTTGCCAGTCTCACTAGTCACCATTCCACCCACCCCCCCCTCCTCCCCAATCCCTATCACGCTACTTGCTTTCCCCAGATATTCCCTACCCTCCTCCCCACACACAACGCATTTCCAGGGATATTACCCTCCACCCCCTTACCTTGAGGTGCTTCCGGGGCTTAGCGTCCCCGCGGCCCGGTCGTCGACCAGGCCTCCTGGTTGCCGGACTGATCAACCAGGCTGTTGGACGCGGCTGCTCGCAGC
>NC_091236.1:11265919-11275919 GCF_040958095.1 Procambarus clarkii
AACTTCCCCTCACTCTTCCCTCACTCTGTTCTCGACTCCCTTCTCATTATCTCCTCTGCCAATCAGTGGGCCTATTTCATGAGATAAGTAACCAAATCTACACATCAATGAGCCAGCCAATCAGCAGACTGTGAAACTAGCCAATGAGCAACGTCAGCCAGCCAGCCAGCCAATCAGCACGCTATTAAGTCAGCCAATCAGCACGCTACTAAGTCAGCCAATCAACTCGTATGCAAATCAAACCTTTAAAACAGCATTAATCCCTTTGGGTGCAAAGCCGCCATAAAATAATTGGTCTGAGCAGACGAGCACTCAAAATCGACTTGAGAATGGTCCAAGACGGACCGAAACGTCGTCGTCGTCCCTTCACTTTCTAGTGTGTGGTCTGGTCAACAATTGGGCTGAGACTATGAACGATTGTTGTTGTTGTTGTTAAAGATTCACTACCTGTAACAAAGTTGAAAGTAGCACGGGCTATGGCGAGCCCGTAGGTACTACTATGAACGAGAATAGCCAGTGTCTTCTACCGTGGGAGAGGCGGGTGAGAGGGGGAAAGGGGGTGGTGGCCCTTCTCCCCCTTCCCCCCCTCAATAGGTCCAAAACGACCTTAAGAGGGTTTACTCACCAGTCTAATCCCCCTTTGGTCAGGCCAAGGGAGCTGGAGCAGACGAAGAAAGTCTACGAATGATAGCGAAGAAAATGGGGAAGAGAGAGAGAGAGAGGGGAAGTGTTGACATCGGAAGAAAATGGAATGATTAGGGAAGGGAAAATGTAAGATAAAAATGAAAGGGGAAGGAGCCAAAGGGGTTGGTAGACAAGGAAGAAAAGAGGGGTTGAGTAGGTAGGTAGGTACGTAGGGGGTTCCGAAGAGCCCCCTCCCCCCCTATTCGTGAGGTTCCTCACTATTGTCTTAGGTTCATTGCTAGTCTTCTGACCAGCCTTGAGACACCTGGTCAGGAAGATAGCCACACATACAGCCACAAAGCTCTTCTCCCAGGAGAGGAGGTCCACCTTGAGCTGGACGCCCCTCCCTCTCCCCTTCTCCTGTCTCCTGATAGGCTAAGGCTCTTCTCCCAGGAGAGGAGGTCCACCTTGAGACGCTCTTAACCCTCCCCCCTCCCTCCCCCCTTCTCCTGTCTCCTGATAGGCTAAGACATCTACGTTTCCCCGTGAGAGATTTTCCGCTAGAGGTATTTTTCCCTTCCACAAATGCATTGAAGTCTAATAGGTCTCCTTTGTACAGTAACGAAGGCAAATTTTCTCATTCCAGAAGTAGTAAAATGGAGCTCTTTACTTCCCCGAACGAAGACAATTTGTTTAATCTTGACTTCCTCACTGGGAAAAGGAAACAAAAGCCGACTCTCTCAAAAAGGAATTTTGAAGTCTTGTGTCCGCCAGTCCCATCTCGGCCGGCAGAACCGAAGACAATATTAGATCAAGGGACAACAGGAGACAAAGAAGAAAACTGATGACAAAAGGAGCAAAGGAAAGAGTCGAAAAGATGGTGGTAGCTCCCTAAAACTCTTAAAAAAAAAGAGTTTTAGGGAGGGAGACAGCTGAGGTAACCAGTCCACGAGACAACACTATATAAAGCACAAACGTAAACAAGGAGAGAGAGGAAGAGGGAGAGGGAGAGTGTCTGGGAGAGAGAGGGACAGAGGGAGGGGGTATCAACACCAAATACACATCTTAGCATCTGGGAGAGAAGAACAACTCCCAGAACTCCATCAAGCAGCCTGTGTACAAATGCAACACAATAGTACCACATTTGTGTACTGAAGCACAAATCTACAAATCAGCACAGCCCAGCACAGCCCAGCACCACCTCAGCACACCCCAGCACACCCCAGCACAGCCCAGCATCACTCCAGCCCAGCCCAACAGGAGGATGAGAGGCGTTGCTGCTCTCAACACAGCTTCCGCCTGCTTGATTATATATTTACTGCCCTCCCGCGTGGCCGCAGGCAACAGCAGCAGGTTACAAAAGACTGTTATTAATACATTACAGGTCGGCGGCAAATATAGCGGCAGCAGGCACAAAGCCACGCTGCAAGGTAAAGCAAAGTAGACATTATATACTAAGCCACTTAAGTCTTGCTAGACGACCCGATTCCTCAATCTTCAGCAGACACGAGGACCTCTTATCCTCGTCTTAAGGTCTGGGCGGGTGGCTTGCTAAACTATTACAAATTTGAAATGTTACCGGAAGATTAAACAATCCCAGGCCGACTCTACAAAAGGACAGGAAAACCGGAGGGAACTGTACTCTGTGGCCAAAGACAACAACATGGGGGATTACCCCGCCTATTCTCAAAGTCTATCTGACTCTCTGCACCTATTTTCATTTTCAAATTACGACTTTTTATACCGAAAATATGCCAATTACTGAAAACGGCGAGGGGTCATATTTTGCCCAAACCCCCCTGTAGTTTTCAAAATATCTGAAATGTCGGAAATTTGACTCCTGAGCGTGATTTTTGAGCAGAATTCTGACTCTCTGCACCTATTTTCATTTTCAAATTACGACTTTTTACACCGAAAATATGCCAATTACTGAAAACGGCGAGGGGTCATATTTTGCCCAAACCCCCCTGCAATTTTCAAAATATCTGAAATGTCCGAAATTTGACTCCTGAGCGTGATTTTTGAGACGAATTTTGACAGTATCAAAGATGGAACACCCTTAGCTTGTCTCCTATCCTCTACCCTGAAGAGTAACTTCACAAGCCACACTGACTCTCCACCCTGGGTCGTCGGAGCAAGCAGTCTATAGTATCACCAGGAAGGTTGTCTTGCATATTGCAACGCTGGCGGGTCTTGTAGCTTTGCACCTGGAGAGATCCTAGCCTCAGGAACTCCAAGAAACAAGGCATCAGAACAGGAGCTCTTCAGGATCTACATTGTCCCCAAGAGGAGATGAAACGCAGTAGCCAAGAACTGACTTGAAACTTTGAGACTACCAGTTCGGGGAAGGTCCCTGGCAGCTACCAGTCGACGGGGTCCTGTCTACCAGTTCGGGGGAGGTCCCTGGCAGCTACCAGTCTACGGGGTCCTGGCTACCAGTTCGGTGGAGGTCCCTGGCAGCTACCAGTCGACGGGGTCCTGGCTACCAGTTCGGGGGAGGTCCCTGGTAGCTACCAGCCCACGGGGTCCTGTCTACCAGTTCGGGGGAGGTCCCTGGCAGCTACCAATCCACTGCGTCCTGACTACCAGTTTGCGAGGAACGAGGCTTTCAAACTTATGAAAGAGGGATTAGCGGCCGTCAGCCGAAGCCATAAACTCCTTTAAGTGTGACTCCCAGCTCGGCAAGCTAGAGCAGAAGCGGGATAAGAAAGTCAACTACAAACAGGAAAACAAAACAGATGAAAAGGGAACCGGAATCTAAAGGAAATGCGTCGGGCAGACCAAAGGAAGAAGTGAAAAATCTGACACAATTTGAGGACTGTGGACAGGAGGAAGGAGACGGAGAACGCCTTCTATCATGCAGTAATGAAAGCCAAGCTACAACATCCAGTTTCCACAAGACGAGAGGCGGCCCTCGAAGCCTCAATTCCTCTCCATTGGCAAGACCTGAGAGCCTCTCGAGCGAGCCCCATTGAAGCCGTTACATCAGTGGCGGCTTCAGGATTTACCCGGCTTTGTTGACGCTTTCACGCGCCCTTTTTCCGCGGCCCCGTTCCGCTATCAGCACCTCATTAAAAGCTATTTACTCGTGTTGAAAGGCGAGAGGTACAAGGGTGGTGGTACATTGGGCGGAAGGTACACCGGGTAGCGGTACCCCGAGGAGGGTACACGGGGGGCGGGGGGGGTATCATTTGAGCTTCGTATACAATGGGAACTAACAGGAGAAGCTTGTGGGCGTAGAGTTACAAGCATCCTTCAGGTCTTTGGGTTTAAGTAGGCTAAAAGAACCCCCGCTGGAACGCCTGAGGATTCTTGTTATTGTTTTAGATTCAGCTACTCGGAACAAATGGTCCATGTAGCACGGGCTATGGCGAGCCCGTGATGCCCGTGACTGTGGAAATACAGGAATTTAAACAAAGTTTGGTGAGGCTGGTTGTGGTGGTGTTGATAGCTGGTTGATGGGGTTCTGGGAGTTCTTCTACTCCCCCCAAGCCCGACCCGAGGCCAGGCTTGACTTGTGAGAGTTTGGTCCACCAGGCTGTTGCTTGGAGCGGCCCACAGGGCCACAGCTCCTATTCACGTTCCTATTCCTATTCCCTAGGGCGCCTGACAGCTGGGTGGACAGCACTTCGGATTCGTAGTCCTGAGATTCCGGGTTCGATCCCCGGTGGAGGCGGAGACAAAATGGGCAAAATGTTTCTTTCACCCTGATGCCCCCTGTTACCTAGCAAGTAAATAGGTACCTGGGAGTTAAACAGCAGCTACGGGCTGTTGCTTCCTGGGGGTGGAGGCCTGGTCAAGGACCGGGCCGCGGGGACACTAAGCCAAGATAACCTCACTACAATTTATCAACAAGTCTTCATTGGCTGATCTTGCATTCATCCTAACAGTTACTTTCAACGATCATTAAGTACTTTAGCGTTGGCCTAAAGGCCTATCAAAAGAGTGGATTACTCACAATCACAACAGCATACTGACCAACCAGTATGTATAACTGTGTATGTATACATAGGCCTGTAAATCGCCCTATGTATACCAATTTACTCCAGGCAGACAACCAGAACGCAACCCTATAGTCTCCTGAGAGACCAACCAACCAGTATGTATAACTGTGTGTGTATACATAGGCCTGTAAATCGCCCTATGTATACCAATTTACTCCAGGCAGACAACCAGAACGCAACCCTATAGTCTCCTGAGAGACCAACCAACCAGTATGAATAACTGTGTGTGTATACATAGGCCTGTAAATCGGCCTATGTATACCAATTTAATACAGGCAGACAACCAGAACGCAACCCTATAGTCTCCTGAGAGACTGATCGATGCCTACTAAATCGGGTAGGCCTATCAGATATTAATATGAGTACACACACAAAAAAGGCAGAAATATTCTCACACCAATATGTGTATTACAACACTTGCATTTCCCACGGCGTCCAACAGTCTGGTTGATCTGACCGTCAATTACAGGACTTGGTCATAGACCGGGTCGCGGGGACATTGCTCCTAGGAACCACCTTGAGGTAACTTCAAGGCATTCGGATGTCTGGACCGAGGCGTCGAAGCCCACCCACTATTCAGTTTAAGAAACAGATTTTCCTGTAATCACGTGATTAATCTCAACGTTCACAACTGAGGAAAATAAGACCAAAGGAAAATAAGACCAAAGGAAAATAAGACCAAAGGAAAATAAGACCAAAGGAAAATAAGACCAAAGGAAAATAAGACCAAAGGAGAAGTGGGGGAGAGGGAAGAGAAAAATAGGAAGATTAGTGTGTGTGGGGGGGGGGGGGAAGAAACCCCCCGTCTTCCCACAAAGGGCGTCCCTTTCCTTCCCTTTACACACAAAAGGGCATCGCGTCCCTTCCCTTTACACACCTGGACGTCCCCTCATATAACCTAGCCCTCTACCCACCACCTTCTTACCCTACCCCCATCATATTAACCCTACACGACACACACACACCCCTTTCCCCAATACAACCCCGTCCTCTTTTAATCAAACCCCATCCCCCCCCCCCTTTCCCTCCACAACCACACCCCTCGCACCCCCTTCCCTTACACACCGCCACACGTAGATAATGGGTAATAACCTATTGACCAGTCTCACTTACTCCCCTACCCAACCATGCATCACCGTAGGGGGCTGTGTCTGGGGTAACCCACAGTAGGCCTACCTACACAGCCTACCGCACTGGGGGCCCCTCACAAAAAAACAGAAGGGCAAAAGGTACCAGAGGTTTTTGAATGGCCCCAAGATAATCTAAATGTGTTTGAAATAGCCCCAAGGAAATCTAAATGTGTTTGAAATAGCCTTAAAGTAATATAAATGTGTTCGAAATAGCCTTAAAGTAATATAAATGTGTTTGAAATAGCTTTAAAGTAATATAAATGTGTTCGAAATAGCCTTAAAGTAATATAAATGTGTTTGAAATAGCCTTAAAGTAATATAAATGTGTTCGAAATAGCCTTAAAGTAATATAAATGTGTTTGAAATAGCTTTAAAGTAATCTAAATGTGTACATCACTGCCTAATGCATTCCATCTACTCTGACACTGAAAAAATTCTTTCTAACGTCTCTGTGGCTCATCTGGGTACTAAGTTTCCACCTGTGTCCCCTTGTTCGTGTCCCACTCGTGCTGAAGACTTTGTATCTGTCCACCCTGTCAATTCCCCCGAGAATTTGGTAGGTGGTTATCATGTCTCCCCTTACTCTTACTATGTGTAAGTGTTCGTGTGTGTGTGTGTGTCTATTCACGTAGATTTACTGAGATTTACTGATTTACCGAGCCTATTGGGCTCTATCATATCTACATTTGATATGATAAGAGCCCAGTAGGTTCAGTCATCTGTACACCAGTTGATTGACAGTTGAGAGGCGGGACCAAAGAGCCAGAGCTCAACCCCTGGAAGTGTGTTTGTTTGTTTATTTGAAACAAAATGCGCTCCGCAAATGCGCGTTTGAAAAATGCGCGTTTGAAAAAAATGCGCGTTTGAAAAAAAACGCACTCCGACAGACGCTGAAGCGTCTGTCGGAGTACGGTGGGCTTCATTTGGTCGAAGCCTTGCGGATCACATCTGGGATTAGACTTCCCCTCTTCTCCAAGACCATCTTCGAACTCTCGCGCCGTCGCTGTCTTCTTCAAGACTGATTCCTCTTATCTGGGTCTTCTCCTGCGTCGGCCTCCCAACTTTTCTACTACTCAAGGCATTCAACAACTTTCCTACGACCTCGGAGATACATCTACGGGTGTCCGCGACTGTCTACGACCTCCGAGACACATCTACGCGGGTCCGCGACTATCTACAATCCCCCCAGACACATCTACACGTGTCCCCGACTCTCTACAACCCCCCAAGACACATCTACACGTGTCCCCGACTCTCTACAACCCCCCAAGACACATCTACACGTGTCCCCGACACTCTACAACCCCCCAAGACACATCTACACGTGTCCCCGACACTCTACAACCCCCCAAGACACATCTACATGTGTCCCCGACTCTCTACAACCCCCCCCAAGACACATCTACATGTGTCCCCGACTCTCTACAACCCCCCAAGACACATCTACATGTGTCCCAAACTCTCTAGAACCTGCAAGATACGTGCACCCAAGGGCCCCGAGGTACCGGAACGTCAGGACCTTACCAACTAGTCCCCTAAACCTACCTGTCCGGGGCCTTAAGCTCATACTCTCCAGGGTCAGACCCGGCCTGTTCCAGGGCCCCATCACACACAAATGCTCCGGGGATTCTTGATTAGAATTCGAGTGTGAAGAAGGCGGTCTATTTTCCTGATTAATATCTTCTTCTGACTACCGTCTTAGGACCGTGGGATCGTTTCTAATGCTGGATTTTTGTTAGTGCATTTATCGCCCTGTTGCGGCTCTTCTTGTCTCTCTGATCTGCTTCTTTCATTCAATTTCGTCTAGCTTCTCTCTCTCTCTCTCTCGAATTGAAAAGATTCAGTCACTCTCCTTCACGTATTGAAAAGATTCAGTCACTCTCCTTCACGTATTGAAAAGATTCAGTCACTCTCCTTCACGTATTGAAAAGATTCAGTCACTCTCCTTCACGTATTAAAATGATTCAATCACTCTCCTTCACGTATTGAAAAGATTCAGTCACTCTCCTTCACGTATTGAAAAGATTCAGCCTCTCTCTCTCTCTCTCTCTCTCTCTCTCTCTCTCTCTCTCTCTTTTCATCGTGACGCAGGTCAGCCAACTTAGCCATTGTGTCAGCGCTATTTTCCTAAATCAGGGGAGAAACCTTGGTTGCATCGACGGCGTGTGCGCGCGTGGATCCTAGGATACCGGGTCGGAGGATAGCGGGTCGGAGGATAGCGGGTCGGGGCCAGGCAGCAGCAGCTCCATCCACAGGGATTAAGGAGATAATGGAGAAAGATAGTGAACCCGTTAGCGCCTCCATGCGCTTCTCCCCCCCATCACGAGAGAGAGGAAGAGCTCCTCCATCATCTTCCAGCTCCAGCAGACAACAGCATCACCATCATCACCATCATCACCATCACCACCATCACCACCACCACCACCACCATCACCACCACCACCACCACCACCACCACCACCACCATCACCACCACCATCACCACCATCACCACCACCACCACCATCACCACCACCACCACCACCATCACCACCATCACCACCACCATCACCACCACCACCACCATCACCACCACCATCCCCAACATCATCACGGTCGACTATCAAGCTTGGTGAACTCTCTCTCAAGGCCCTCGCCATCTCTCTTTCTCTCATCTCCCATTCTTCAGAGGACTAAATGAGGCGTGTGTGTGTGTGTCTCTTCAATGACTTGTGGGAGCTGGTCGGGCGAGCGGACAGCACACTGGACTTGTGATCCTGTGGTCCCGGGTTCGATCCCGGGTGCCGGCGAGAAACAATGGGCAGAGTTTCTTTCACCCTATGCCCCTGTTACCTAGCAGTAAAAATAGGTACCTGGGTGTTAGTCAGCTGTCACGGGCTGCTTCCTGGGGGTGGAGGCCTGGTTGAGGACCGGGCCGCGGGGACACTAAAGCTTCGAAATCACCTCAAGACTTGCTGAGCGCACATTATTCCCCGTACCACCGCGAGCCACACATTTTGAGCTGTGATTCTGAACTGATTCGACGTTCAATATGAACATACACAGCTATGGTCATCGGGGAACTCTTTCTCTGCGAGTGATCTAAGTGTGGTTCATTTCTAATGTCGATTTTAATAACTGATAAAAGATTCTTTTCAAGAGAGAGGGGTGAAGATTAGGTATTTTTTTGGGAGACGTTACCTTGAGGTTATCTTGAGGTGTTTTCGGGGCTTAGCGTCCCCCCAGGTCCGGTCAACCAGGCTGTTGGATGCGGCTGCTCGCAGCCTGATGTATGAGTCACAGCCTGGTTGATCAGGTATCTTATGGAGGTGCTTGTCGAGTTCTCTCTTGAACACTGTGAGGGGTCGGCCAGTTATGTCCCTTATGTGTAGTGGAAGCGTGTTGAACAGTCTCGGGCCTCTGATGTTGATAGTTCTCTCTTGAACACTGTGAGGGGTCGGCCAGTTATGTCCCTTATGTGTAGTGGAAGCGTGTTGAACAGTCTCGGGCCTCTGATGTTGATAGTTCTCTCTGGAACACTGTGAGGGGTCGGCCAGTTATGTCCCTTATGTGTAGTGGAAGCGTATTGAACAGTCTCGGGCCTCTGATGTTGATAGTTCTCTCTTGAACACTGTGAGGGGTCGGCCAGTTATGTCCCTTATGTGTAGTGGAAGCGTGTTGAACAGTCTCGGGCCTCTGATGTTGATAGTTCTCTCTGGAACACTGTGAGGGGTCGGCCAGTTATGCCCCTTATGTGTAGTGGAGGCGTGTTGAACAGTCTCGGGCCTCTGATGTTGATAGTTCTCTCTGGAACACTGTGAGGGGTCGGCCAGTTATGCCCCTTATGTGTAGTGGAGGCGTGTTGAACAGTCTCGGGCCTCTGATGTTGATAGTTCTCTCTTGAACACTGTGAGGGGTCGGCCAGTTATGTCCCTTATGTGTAGTGGTAGCGTGTTGAACAGTCTCGGGCCTCTGATGTTGATAGTTCTCTCTTGAACACTGTGAGGGGTCGGCCAGTTATGCCCCTTATGTGTAGTGGAAGCGTGTTGAACAGTCTCGGGCCTCTGATGTTGATAGTTCTCTCTGGAACACTGTGAGGGGTCGGCCAGTTATGCCCCTTATGTGTAGTGGAGGCGTGTTGAACAGTCTCGGGCCTCTGATGTTGATAGTTCTCTCTTGAACACTGTGAGGGGTCGGCCAGTTATGTCCCTTATGTGTAGTGGTAGCGTGTTGAACAGTCTCGGGCCTCTGATGTTGATAGTT
>NC_091236.1:11278419-11283419 GCF_040958095.1 Procambarus clarkii
AGGAGGGTGATAAGACCCTTGGGTACTCTCCACCGTCTGGCTTAGATGCTGCAGGCCTTCGAGGAAATACATATCTCCTTGTGCTATAGACTCTTAGTGGTTCTCAAATCCGGGGGTACTGGGGGGAAACCCCAGGGGGTATCTAGGAGGGTTCCGCAAGTGTGATAAAAAAAGTCAATTCTAATATGCAAATGTGTTTTCAAGTCATTATACTCGTGGGAGGATACAAGTCACAGTGAACACTTGTAGTAGTAGTAGAAGATGGTAGTTCACCAACGAGTATTGAAAAATAGCCTAGCCTACCCTAACCTATCTTAGCCTGCCTAGCCTAACCTACCTTAGCCTAGCCTAGCCTAACCTAACCTACCTTGGCCTAGCCTAGCCTAACCTACCTTAGCCTAGCCTAGCCTACCTTAGCCTAGCCTAGCCTAACCTACCTTAGCCTGCCTAGCCTAACCTACCTCAGCCTGGCCTAACCTACCTTAGCCTAGCCTAACCTATCTTAGCCTAACCTAACCTAACCTACCTCAGCCTGGCCTAACCTACCTTAGCCTAGCCTAACCTATCTTAGCCTAACCTAACCTAACCTACCTCAGCCTTGCCTAACCTACCTTAGCCTAACCTTACTACGTGCTAATCACAACTAGCCTTCCTAACAATTCACTATTCTAAGGGTTAGTAACATATCTCATATCTCAACGTATCGTCATATCTTTATATATCACACCACATATATATAATGAATTTTTTATGTACATTATCACATTCATGATGAACTGCATTATGATGATAATACGAATTTTAGATAAAGTCTAAATTTAAATAATACTTAGGCCTATCGTAGCTGTTAAAAAAACATATTTTAGGATAATGTGCAGCTTAGGCTTGGGGTCTTCCCCCCCCCCCTCCCTAGATAATAAAAACATATTACTTTCAATATGTGTTTAGGCCTAAGATCACGATTTGAAAATTTATACCATATCGAGACCTTTGACAAGCCGCCGGCTTCCTGTTTTCCAGGTCGAGACCTAATTTCCAATACAGGAAAAGACACAAGAAAAACTGTATCCCAAAATACCAAAGTTGAATTGAGAACAAAATACAACTACTGTATTATTACTGTAGTTACGTAGAAGTTGTAAAAGAACTACATCTTGGAAACCACAATAACCTAATGTATCTATGGAAAAAAAATAGTCAATGCACTGGGATCGAACTCTTGTAGAAAGATTGGGAATTAACTGAAACAATCTTATCATATGTAACTGAACTGTCATAGATTTGATGTACTAGAAATACAGGCGTGCCTGAATACCTCAGAGCAAAGAAATTAAGTTGATAAAAAATACAGTACTGTAGTTAAAATACAGTAGTCAAAATGAGTCGATTGGTAAATGAATTACCGTAACTATCATGGACAGTAATAAGGTGTATTAAGACTTGCAGTTAAAACCCCTAACAATAAATATATTATTTGTTTAACGTGAACAAAAAATATAAATAACAATTAAATTTTAAAATGTCTTAAATATGAACAAAAAAAACCCACCCGTTAAAAAAACAAAAAAATTTGAGAAATTTAATACAAAAATGAGAGCCAATACAATACAATACAAAAATAATCATTAGATATCAAACATGTATATTATATATATATATATATATATATATATATATATATATATATATATATATATATATATATATATATATATATATATATATATATGTCGAATTACTGACCCTTTCCCAGGATAGAATCCCAATTACATTTACATCCCCGGGTACATATAATTCTAGGTGAACAGAGGCATTAGGTGAAAGGAAACAAACCCGAATCATTTCTGCCCCGCCGGGGAATCGAACCCGTGAGCCCAGAACGAACCCATCGACACCAAAATTGCAGTTCAAAGATGGTTTCAAAAACCGTATCATAACAGCCTCGCCTTTGAAGCCAAGGCGCCTCTTACACTGTGTTGTTAATACAACCAATCATAACAAGTTAATTTCACAGTGTCTCCACATGATTGGCCCTCTTGCCTACAGTGACGTCACACCTGGGGGGCCACTGAAAAAATGGCTATGCTCCCTCTAGTGTGTATATGCTAGAAGGTTCTTCTTCCCGCGCAAAGCGCCCAACCCGCCCGCTACAAGCCGCCATCTTGTCGTCGCTTCCTTTGGGTCCTCCGCCCTCGGATCAACTGTCTCCTGGTTTACCTTCTTGGGATTTTGATGTATAATTGCTGGTTTGGGATTATATGCAGGGAATGGGATTAGTCGTGTGATGGTAAGGGTGGGATGGGGGGAAATGGGTGAAGAATAAGTTACCTGGTTGATGGGGTTCTGGGAGTTCTTCTACTCCCCCAAGCCCGGCCCGAGGCCAGGCTTGACTTGTGAGAGTTTGGTCCACCAGGCTGTTGCTTGGTTGTGGGGAGGGGAGGGTAGAGGTGGCCAGGAATAAGAATGGGGTGGAGTGAGGTTGAGGGAAGTTATGGGGAAGGAAGGGGGGGGGGGAGAGAGTAGCGGTGAGGAGTTTGTTGAATCTGTATGGACAATAGAGGGGGGGGGGAGAACCCCCTCTCGCACCGGGATTTTTTGCACCAGAAACGGGCAAATAAGCCTTCCGGGTTTTATAGGCCTATGCATGCTATGCGAGACCATTTTAAAAGCTATGCAGCCCCAGCCTGGTGGTGGAACCCCTCCACCTAGAAGCACCGGAGCTAAGGAGACTAGGCTATAAGGAAATTGGATCTCACACAGACACCAACATAGCAGGAAAGGTAGGACTTAAGCACAAAGCCTTGACTTTGAAGTAGATTGTAGTAGAAACTGTAGAATAGTAGTAGAAACACCGAAGTAGATTGACAAAGTAGAGTAGAAAACCAACTACATTTCCCCCTAGCCAGTCCCCAATAACTTCCCCAGAAAATCCCTTCCCCCCAAAATTTCCAATTTGATTACTCTCGCCCACAATTGAGAGACGAGAGTCCCTACACTGCCAGGTGTTGTTTGCGACACCTTAATAAAAGAATGACGGGAAGGGCGCCGCAAGAGATATTTCTTCCCCCTGAAGGAACTTTTCTTCGAACCCATAATGGTGCTATTGTTTGATTCCCCGCCACAGCTGAGGTTGTCTCTGTGGGTGGGTGGTAGGGGTGGGGGGGTGGTAGGGGTGGGGGGGTGGAAGGGAAATGGAGTAGGAAAAAGAGTCAGTTTGGCGGGGAGTGTTGGTAGGGGAAGTGGGTTGTATGGTGGGGGAAGTGGGTCGTATGGTGGGGGAAGTGCGTAGTGTGGTGGGGGAGAAGGTGGTGGGTTAGGGTAGGATGATTATCCTACCCTAACCCACCACCTATCCTATCCTGTTGCTTGGAATGGCTAGTGAGGACGTTAGGTACATTCTTGTATATTACAGAAGGCATATGCCTATCTTGGGATAGATGGGGGGGGGGGAAGAGGCCGAATGACGGGGAAAAAAGTCCAAATGATGAGGGGGAAAAAAGTCCGAATGATGGGGAAAAAGAAGGAATGAATGCTGTGGCAAGGAGATGAATGATGGGGGGAAAGCAGAGATGTTTATCATAGCAAAAGGCTTGATACACTTCATTCATCTCATCAGAGAGCCATTCCCATCTACACAAACTCCTGGCCAGGCAAGGGTCATCATTTAAGCCACATCGTACGAAACCTGTGCATCTCTCCTTAATCACGGTGGCTTTTGCTTGTATTAAACAGTGGTGTAAGACATCAGTGTTGGAGTCTTGAGAGTCTAAGACATCAGTGTTGGAGTCTGTGTTGGAGTTTAAGGGTCTAAGACATCAGTGTTGGAGCTTTGAGCGTCTAAGACATCAGTGTTGGAGTCTTGATGGGTCTAAGACATCAGTGTTGGAGTCTTGAGGGGTCTAAGACATCAGTGTTGGAGTCTAAGACATCAGTGTTGGAGTTTGAGGGTCCAAGACATCAGTGTTGGAGTCTTGAGAGTCTAAGACATCAGTGTTGGAGTCTTGAGGGTCTAAGACATCAGTGTTAAGAGCCTCACGTCCACTAACCACTTGTCTCAAGTCACTACACCTCATCTACTCCCTACCAACCGGTTCCTTTAAGTTTCCCCAAAAGCAATGTGGCCTGAAATACCGACTCCTTTACATTCATCTTGAGGGTTTGACGTTAATGGAGGTATTTCCAATTTCTCTGGATTTTTATGGCCAGTGGCACCAATATGCCCAGCGGAAAGTTTAATGCTTATGTAAAATGAAACCGTATTTCTTTCTGACGATGAGTTAGGAAGAGTGCTAGAGTATTAAACAGTGCCTGGCACACTGTTGCGGTTCTGGCACCGAAGCGACCCGATATCTGATTGTCTTCTTCTGTTATAGAAACCAGGCTGAAGTCCTTCCTGAAGATACTTAAGATACTTTAAGATACGTTCCGAAGATACTCTTCCTTGTGACTCAATTTGTTTCGTAAGCAACTCGGCTCACCTGGAGTACACCTTAGGTGGGTTTCCAGGAGTTCTTCCTGCTTCTTCTAGAGCCAGACTTCGAATAACTTCGAAGTTAAAAATGATTTCGAAGTTAAAAATAACTTCGAGTAACCACAGGCCCACATATCCACTACAACCCGGCTGATCTGGCAAAGCTTGCAAGGAAACTCCTTGTTCTTGACGGAGTTCGCTTTATGTTCCTAGGCCAACCAGGAGAGTTCTACACACCCACTACGAAGTCCAGCGCAGCACAGGAGCAGTCAGCCTACTGACCACAGGAAATTCTTAGGCGACCACCCTCACAGTAACTTTTCTACAGTATATGGGAACCCGCAATCTAAAGCCACTCCAGAGAACTCCTTGAGAACGCTGCAGAACAACGTAAGGTTTGTATTGGCCGGACGACGATTCTGAATCACAGGAACACAAGCTATAGGATTCAGAATCACTGGAGGACAGGCTACAGGATTCAGAATCACAGGAGCACAGGCTACAGGATTCAGAATCACAGGAGCACAGG
>NC_091236.1:11288419-11339668 GCF_040958095.1 Procambarus clarkii
TCCCCAAAGACCATCTTGGTGCTTTTATCAACACATCTTCGAAGTCCCCAGGTGTGAAATCTCGCGATAAGAGACAGTGTAGACCTCGGCCAGCTTACTGGCAAGTTTCTTGCTGCTTAATTCATTTAACTCGATTGTTTGTGTACGTCTCAATCACCCGCACCCTCTTGTTGACCAGACCACACACTAGAAGGTGAAGGGACGACGACGACGACGACGTTTCGGTCCGTCCTGGACCATTCTCAAGTCGATCCCCCTTTCTCTGATTCGCCCTGTAGACTTAGGCTGCATCTCCTGTACCTCTGCTAGTTTCTTGTGACAAATGTACACAGATCTAGCACACGAGTCGTCTATGTAGATTTGATATTTGAGCAGATTTAAGTGCTTATGATAGGGGTGCGGACACGATCTCTTCTCTCTCTCTCTGTCTCCTCTCTCTCTCTCTCTCTCTCTCTCTCTCTCTCTCTCTCTCTCTATCTATCTGCCCAGCCACTTGGGCTGGACGGTAGAGCGATGGTCTCGCTTCATGCAGGTCGGCGTTCAATCCCCGACCGTCCAAGTGGTTGGGCACCATTCCTTCCCCCCTTCCCATCCCAAATCCTTATCCTGACCCCTTCCAAGTGCTATATAGTCGTAATGACTTGGCGCTTTCCCCCCTGATAGTTCCCTAGTTCTCTCTCTCTCTCTCTCTCTCTCTCTCTCTCTCTCTCACCCCCATTCCGTCTCCTCTTATATTGAGTCAACAACTCTCCAAGCATCAGCCAGTCAGTGGAGCGCATCCACTGCTATTTTTCCCATTAGGGACAAACCATTGACGGAACCGTCTCATTCAAGGGGGGGGGGGGGACAAGCGAGACAGTTTGCAACCGCGGGTCTTCCGTCCCAAACAATGCAGGGACAGAGCGGTGGGAGGTTGTGGAATGGAGAGATTGTGGGATGGGGAGATTGGGGAGGTTGTGGAATGGAGAAATGAGATGGGAAGGGGGGGATAAACGGGGAAAATGAGCAATAGGGACGAGGGGGAAGATTAAAAACAGAAGGAGGTATGGAAGAGAGAAGCTACAAAGCATTGAAGAAAGGGGAAGAAAGTCACAAGACAAAAAAAAAAACACCTAGGAACGGATAAGCAATGATAGATTAAGCTGCGATAACTGAAAGATAAAACAAAAAACATTTTATTTTCTAATATATTTTACCTTTCGGAGAGATGGAGGTAACAGAGAGAGAGACGCTAACAGAGGAAAAAATTATAAGCAGCGAAAAGGGAACAGAAAGCGAACGAAACGGTATAAACGGAGACAGAATAAAAGGAGGACAGTGGAAGAGAATAACACACAAGCGTCAGCACCAATAACCGGATTAATAACACCGTGAAAGAGAAAATTGAGAATAGAAGGAATAGAACACGAAGAGGGGGGTAGGAAAGGAAGGGGGGGAAAGGAAGGAGGGGAAAGGAAGGGGGGGGAGCAGCGCCCACGACGCCTGTATGCACAACGCACAGACCAGTGATGATAAAGAGAGAATAGAAGGAATAGAGTGAGAATAGAAGAGAAGAGGGGAGTAAATGAGAGCATCCCACAACAAACGCCGTCACTCTGCCCCATCAAACAACGAGTGAAGAGCTCTCAAGAGCACTGAGCAAACTTCCAGGAGCCCGGGCGCGCTCTCTTTCCCCTCGGAGGAGAACCGTGCGCTCTCTCTCTCTTTCCCCTCTCCCCTTGGAAGGACGTAGGAAGAGATAGTCAAAGCTCACCTGGTGAAAAGGGGGGGGGGGAAAGGGCAGGAAGAGGTCACCGAACTAGAGCCTACGAACCACCACCAGAGCCTACGAACCACCACCAGAGCCTACGAACCACCACAAGATCCTACGAACCACCACCAGAGCCTACAAACCCCCAAAGAGCCTACGAACCACCACCAGAGCCTACGAACCACCACCAGAGCCTACGAACCACCACCAGAGCCTACGAACCACCGCAAGAACCTACGAACCACCACAAGAACCTACGAACCACCACCTACGAACCACCACCAGAGCCTACGAACCACCACCAGAGCCTACGAACCACCGCAAGAACCTACGAACCACCACAAGAACCTACGAACCACCACAAGAAACTACGAACCACCACAAGAACCTACGAACCACCACAAGAACCTACGAACCACCACAAGAACCTACGAACCACCGCAAGAACCTACGAACCACCGCAAGATCCTGCGAACCACCGCAAGATCCTGCGAACCAGTACAAACTCCTCTAACAGCATAGTAACATACGCAGTGCAGTCTCCCAATACCACCCTTGACCCGTGGACTTCCAGTGGACTTGACAAATGGCCTACTGGCCGAACCTTTTGGTCCACTCCAGCCCGAGGCGCTCAGACCACAAGTCCACCAAGACCAATGGTCTTGGTGTGAGCCGCTACACCCTAAGGCCCTTTCCCGCCAAAATCAAATACTACCCCACCCCACCCCCTCCCCAGCCAGAATTCGTAGAGAACCGCTTCGCCGGAAACTGAAGATGGTGGGTTGAGAGAGAGAGAGGGTGATACAGTATGAGGATTGAATCTGGATTGGGGTGGTGGGGTTCTGGGAGTTATTCTACTTAACCCCTCTTAGCCCGGCCCGAGGCCAGGCTCGACTTTTTGAGAGCTTGGTCCAACAGGCTGTTGCTGCTTGGAGCAAGCCCGTAGCTTGCGATGGATGGTGTTTTTCTTCTCCAAAAGAATAGCAACACAGTTGAGTCTGGTTTTTCTCCCCTTGCATTTGACTCTTATGTTAACCATTAATTTGGTCTATTTGATCTTCTTCTTGAGATGATTTCGGGGCTTTAGTGTCCCCGCGGCCCGGTCCTCGACCAGGCCTCCACCCCCAGGAAGCAGCCCGTGACAGCTGGCTAACACCCAGGTACCTATTTTACTGCTAGGTAACAGGGGCATAGGGTGAAAGAAACTCTGCCCATTGTTTCTCGCCGGCGCCCGGGATCGAACCTGGGACCACAGGGGTCGATCCCGGGCGCCGGCGAGAAACAATGGGCAGAGTTTCTTTCGCCCTATGCCCCTGTTACCTAGCAGTAAAATCGGTACCTGGGTGTGGGTGTTGATGGGCTCAGAACTAAAATGTTGAAGGCTACGTCTGTGAGAGAGAAAGAGAGAGAGAGAGAGAGAGAGAGAGAGAGAGAGAGAGAGAGAGAGAGAGAGAGAGAGAGAGAGAGAGAGAGAGAGAGAGAGAGAGAGAGAGAGAGCGCACAAGAGATCAACTAACACTGTATGCGTGCATGCGTTTCTAAGTGAAGAAGGAGGAAGCATATGAGGCACTTTTCATGCTCCCGAGGCCCTCTCTGCCCATCAGCCACTCGCCGTTTACACTCCCGCTTTTACAAGGAGGTACTTACTTTTCCCGGGAGGGAGGGAGGGAGGGAGGGAAAGGAAGGAGATAGAGAGAGAGAGAGAGAGAGAGAGAGAGAGAGAGAGAGAGAGAGAGAGAGAGAGAGAGAGAGAAAGGACCTTCCGGGCCCCATCCCGGCAGGTCCTGTACGGCCGAGATACCTGCTGGCTACGAGCCGTTCCATTTGATGATGGTGATGAGGTGTTTGGTGATGGTGATGACGATGGTGGTGTTTAGTCTATACTGTTCACTGGCGCAAATGGAACGGGAATATGGAGAGAGAGAGAGAGAGAGAGAGAGAGAGAGAGAGAGAGAGAGAGAGAGAGAGAGAGAGAGAGAGAGAGAGAGAGAGAGAGAGAGAGAGAGAGAGAGAGAGAGACAGAGACAGAGACAGAGAACGCAGACCAGCGACCACCCCCACATTCGTTCCAGACCACACTCTATAGCCTGAAAGATGTCCTCCATCCTCCCACACACAGTTAAAGAACGGACAGTAGACCGTTCTCCATACCATTGTCTTCCCTCCCTCCCTCCCTCCCTATACCTGTAGACCACAGACAGGTTCCATCACCCTCCCTCCCTCCCTCCCTCCCACCTCGTCTCAATCGTAAAGCAAATTATGGAAAACCTACGTTAAATACAAATGCATTTTAAGAGGATTTATGCACCTGTTTCACACAGCACCACGAGCCTAGAACAACTAGACCTAGGAGCTAGATTCGTAGGGCCTACCCAGCCTCTAAAGATGATAGTACTTATAGCGACTATGGTTGAAGGCAGAATACAAGCAGTAGGATGTGTGGAAATATATGAAGGGGATATGACAAGAGGGAAAAAATAGGTCGGGAGTCAAATCCGTAAGACAACCGACGGTTAGAAAGGCGGGGTCCAAGAGCTACACACACACACACAGTCAAATGTTTCAAATGGAGATATGATACGAGCCCAGTAGGCTCAGGAATCTGTGCTCCACTTGATTGACGGTTGAGAGGCGGGACCAAACAGCCAAAACTCAACCCTCCCCAAGTACAACTAGGTGAGTGCACACACACACACACACACACACACACACACACACACACACACACACACACACACACACACACAACGCACGCAAGCTTAAGTTCTAGTTTCAGAGGATTACAGGCAGTGAAGCTTGGAACCCAGATTTCATTTCCAGATACCAAGAAAGTTGGCTGTATGGTGTGGGGGGAGAGTGTTGGGGTGAGTGTGGGGGAGAGTGTTGGGGGGAGTGTGGGGGAGAGTGTGGGGGAGAGTGTGGGGGAGAGTGTGGGGGAGAGTGTGGGGGAGAGTGTGGGGGAGAGTGTGGGGGAGAGTGTGGGGGGAGAGTGTGGGGGAGAGTGTGGGGGGAGAGAGTGTGGGGGGAGAGAGTGTGGGGGGAGAGTGTGGGGGGAGAGTGTGGGGGGAGAGTGTGGGGGGAGAGTGTGGGGGAGAGTGTGGGGGAGAGTGTGGGGGGAGTGTATGGGGGGTAGAGTGTGGGGGGTAGAGTGTGGGGGGTAGAGTGTGGGAGAGAGTGTGGGGGGAGAGAGTGTGGGGGTGTGAGAGTGTGGGGGGAGAGAGTGTGGGGGGAGAGTACTGGCAAGGTAGACAGGTGGGAGGAAGACAGTAGCAGTACAGCCCCCACAATGTGACAAGACAAGACAAGACAAGACAGCTGGGCAGTTGTGTACACAAACATTAAATACTGACTTTATTACGTTAGATTAGATTAGGTTAGATTAGATTAGATTAGGTTACGTTAGATTAGGTTTGATATATTTTCTGTTAGCTTTATCTCACGCTTAAAAAAAATTAATTTGAGTCATTGAAAGTTTCATCATTCCAAGAGAGAAAACTTAAAATATCATTTTCCTGAAAATTCGGCTTATTAGGCAACTTGGCCTATATATATGAAACGATAAAAAAAACTCACTGATCTGCATGGTACAGAATAACCCGCAATACATTCGGGAAATAACACCTATAGCACTTTTGATCTGAGTTGAGACTTGCTGCTAATAACACGGCCGAGTGGTCAGCGCTCGGGATTCCTAGTCCTAAGGTTCAGGGTTCGATATCCGGCGGAAACAAATGGGCAGAGTTTCTTTCATCCTAATCCCTCTGGTCACCTAGTAGTCAATAGGTACCTGGGAGTTAGACAGCTGCTACGGGCTGCTGCTGCTTCCTGGGGGTGTGTAACAAAAAGGAGGCCTGGTCGAGGACCGGGCCCCGGCGGGACACTCTTCCCCGAAATCATCTTAAGATAAACTCTAGATAATAGGCACCACAAAGACCAACCCAGCGGGTTTTCTTCCTATTGGGGAGTGTTGTACATGCTGCTATGGCGGTATGTCCACTCACAAGACGAGTGGCGCTGCCCAATAAACTCGCCCCTCGGGGCAAAATTTTAAAATTTTTAATGCAGCCAACTGTCTAACAACAATCGTTGGAAGCTAAGCAATCCCCTTGACGTATAGCAGAGTTCTAATGTCTCCCCCTTTGCCCTCACCTGGTTGATGGTGGTTGATACCTTGTTGATGGGGGTTCTGGGAGTTCTTCAACTCCCCAAGCCCGGCCCGAGGCCAGGCTTGACCTGTGAGAGCTTGGCAATCCTGAGCCTTCTTCACCTGGGCCTAAGCCAAATAAACCATTAACTTCTAAGACAGCTGCGACGACGTGCCTAAGACAGCTTAGTGGCCCTTCGTGAGAGAGAACCATCGCCCAAGTCTGTCACCGGTTGTATGACAAGCTATGGTCGCCGACCGCCAGGCATTAGGCTACCGCTTCCATTCCACCTACGCCATAATAAAATGATTAATTACACGGCGACTGGCCAACTATTCCCATTTCACAACGAGATAAGTTATACGGCTACCATCCTGTAGCCGTATGCCGCGTCCACAGGCACGCTGGAATATTTAGATAAAGAAAACCCGCGTTGGGTTTTTTTCCCGCCAAAGAATGGAATTGTGGGCCGTCCGCCAGCCGCCCTCCGCCATACTAACCTACCCTAATAGGGGAACATTAAATAACTCGAACGGTTCGTCCACTTCGTAGATTGTCCAAACTGTCCTCCCGAAGCAATAGTATGGTGCCTGTAGCGAATGTGAATGGAATGCTAATAGAAGATAGCGCTGAAAATGTCGACTTTTTGTCTAGAGGTTTTTATAAAGGATTCCGAGAAGACAGACAATCCAGCCTTACGTTTCCTAGGCCTAGCTATTCAAATGAAGCCTAAGAATGTATATATTAGGCCTAAGATGGCTTGTTTAAACCAGGGGCAGGCTAGGCATTTGTAGATGTAAAATGCCAAATAAATGGACATTCATTTTGCAGATATTTATTTTGAACACATTGTTCATTGTGTTTGAACACATTGTGAGTGGACACACCGCCATAGTGACAGTATTGGGCAGCGCCACTCATCCTGTGAGTGGACACGCCGCCATAGTGACAGCATTGGGCAGCGCCACTCATCCTGTGAGTGAACACACCGCCATAGTGACAGTATTGGGCAGCGCCACTCATCCTGCGAGTGGACACACCGCCATAGTGACAGTATTGGGCAGCACCACTCATCCTGTGAGTGGACACACCGCCATAGTGACAGTATTGGGCAGCGCCACTCATCCTGTGAGTGGACACACCGCCATAGTGACAGTATTGGGCAGCGCCACTCATCCTGTGAGTGGACACACCGCCATAGTGACAGTATTGGGCAGCGCCACTCATCCTGTGAGTGGACACACCGCCATAGTGACAGTATTGGGCAGCGCCACTCATCCTGTGAGTGGACACACCGCCATAGTGACAGTATTGGGCAGCGCCACTCATCCTGTGAGTGGACACACCGCCATAGTGACAGTATTGGGCAGCGCCACTCATCCTGTGAGTGGACACACCGCCATAGTGACAGTATTGGGCAGCGCCACTCATCCTGTGAGTGGACACACCGCCATAGTGACAGTATTGGGCAGCGCCACTCATCCTGTGAGTGGACACACCGCCATAGTGACAGTATTGGGCAGCACCACTCATCCTGTGAGTGAACCCACCGCCATAGTGACAGTATTGGGCAGCGCGACTCATCCTGTGAGTGGACACACCGCCATAGTGACAGTATTGGGCAGCGCCACTCATCCTGTGAGTGGACACACCGCCATAGTGACAGTATTGGGCAGCGCCACTCATCCTGTGAGTGGACACACCGCCATAGTGACAGTATTGGGCAGCGCCACTCATCCTGTGAGTGAACACACCGCCATAGTGACAGTATTGGGCAGCACCACTCATCCTGTGAGTGAACCCACCGCCATAGTGACAGTATTGGGCAGCGCGACTCATCCTGTGAGTGGACACACCGCCATAGTGACAGTATTGGGCAGCGCCACTCATCCTGTGAGTGGACACACCGCCATAGTGACAGTATTGGGCAGCGCCACTCATCCTGTGAGTGAACACACCGCCATAGTGACAGTATTGGGCAGCACCACTCATCCTGTGAGTGGACACACCGCCATAGTGACAGTATTGGGCAGCGCCACTCATCCTGTGAGTGAACACACCGCCATAGTGACAGTATTGGGCAGCGCCACTCCCCTTGTGAGTGAACACACCGCCATAGTGACAGTATTGGGCAGCGTCACTCATCCTGTGAGTGGACACACCACCATAGTGACAGTATTGGGCAGCGCCACTCATCCTGTGAGTGGACACACCGCCATAGTGACAGTATTGGGCAGCGCCACTCATCCTGTGAGTGGACACACCGCCATAGTGACAGTATTGGGCAGCGCCACTCATCCTGTGAGTGGACACACCGCCATAGTGACAGTATTGGGCAGCGCCACTCATCCTGTGAGTGGACACACCGCCATAGTGACAGTATTGGGCAGCACCACTCATCCTGTGAGTGAACCCACCGCCATAGTGACAGTATTGGGCAGCGCGACTCATCCTGTGAGTGGACACACCGCCATAGTGACAGTATTGGGCAGCGCCACTCATCCTGTGAGTGGACACACCGCCATAGTGACAGTATTGGGCAGCGCCACTCATCCTGTGAGTGAACACACCGCCATAGTGACAGTATTGGGCAGCACCACTCATCCTGTGAGTGGACACACCGCCATAGTGACAGTATTGGGCAGCGCCACTCATCCTGTGAGTGAACACACCGCCATAGTGACAGTATTGGGCAGCGCCACTCATCCTGTGAGTGGACACACCGCCATAGTGACAGTATTGGGCAGCGCCACTCATCCTGTGAGTGGACACACCGCCATAGTGACAGTATTGGGCAGCGCCACTCATCCTGTGAGTGGACACACCGCCATAGTGACAGTATTGGGCAGCACCACTCATCCTGTGAGTGGACACACCGCCATAGTGACAGTATTGGGCAGCGCCACTCATCCTGTGAGTGGACACACCGCCATAGTGACAGTATTGGGCAGCGCCACTCATCCTGTGAGTGGACACACCGCCATAGTGACAGTATTGGGCAGCGCCACTCATCCTGTGAGTGGACACACCGCCATAGTGACAGTATTGGGCAGCGCCACTCATCCTGTGAGTGGACACACCGCCATAGTGACAGTATTGGGCAGCGCCACTCATCCTGTGAGTGGACACACCGCCATAGTGACAGTATTGGGCAGCGCCACTCATCCTGTGAGTGAACCCACCGCCATAGTGAGTCCACTCACTAATACGGAAAATACAACCAATATCTCAGACTTTACTTCATGAAAAGCACACATTTTAGATGCCAATATTTCTTAAAAGAATGGCACTGGGGCCGACCCCGACTGGCCTATGGCACTCCCCCTTAACCACACATGAGAGAGGAAGTTGGGTGAGACTAGCCTTAAGCATCTTGGCGAAGGACAATAACGTGGCTGAAGAATGTTGACCAGACCACACATTAGAAAGTGAAGGGACGACGACGTTTCGGTCCGTCCTGTCACAATCGACTCGAGAATGGTCCAGGACGGACCGAAACGTCGTCGTCCCTTCACTTTCTAGTGTGTGGATTGGTCAACATGATTGGTGTACCCGCTTCTCTATTCTCTAGCCTGCATCTCTCTCTCTCCAACCCAATTCCTTACCCATCTCCCAATCCTCCCTAATCCAAAACTTACCCAGCGCTGCATAATGGCATGACGCTCTCACGTTGGTGCTTCTGTTGTAACATAAAATTCGCGCTGTTTCTCTCGAAATAAAGAACTAACCTCCATGAGAAAAAAAAAAAATTCAAACTAGAGAGAAAAAAAACACTGAATTCCTCAAACACAAACCAAATTCCAATACACTAAAAATACGCTACACAAGCAACAAACAAATCACCCTAAAGTAGCCAAATAATTATACAAAAAAAAAAATAAGAAATAAGAAATTACCATCTCACACACATCTGAAACTCTGGGAGGATTGTGAGCCAAATATAGTCCCGTGAGCCCTCAGGAAGAGGAAGATACACTGGCCCCTTCTCCCTCCTCCTTGACACACACACACACACACACACACACACACACACACACACACACACACACATAAAGTTGATAAAGACAGGCTGTTTAACACAAGGGGCACACGCACAAGGGGACACAGGTGGAAACTGAGTGCCCAAATGAGCCACAGAGATATTAGAAAGAACTTTTTTAGTGTCAGAGTGGTTGACAAATGGAATGCATTAGGAAGTGATGTGGTGGAGGCTGACTCCATACACAGTTTCAAGTGTAGATATGATAGAGCCCAGTAGGCTCAGGAATCTGTACACCTGTTGATTGACGGTTGAGAGGCGGGACCAAAGAGCCAGTGCTCAACCCCCGCAAACACAACTAGGTGAGTACACACACACACCCACACACCCACCACTGGTAGACGACTTTGACACCTGAGAAGAAATATGTACCCCCTCTACGTCACCATTATTCGATAAACACACACAAACTCACGTCATAAATCATAATGAACGGCGTTTTTACTTAATATCCACGTTGGTACAGTTTGTGTGAAGCCTGGAACATACCTGGAGAGGGTTCTGTAGTGACCCCAAGTCTATCGGCCATGAAGAGTGACCCCAAATCTATCGGCCATGAACTGGATGTGGAAACAAAGAACTGTTTAATTAAAATAAAAGCTATTTGTGATAGCCACCGCCTTAGGAAAGCAAGCTGCTCTCCTTCAGACAAGACCGGATACGACAGCTGCAGCAGAAACAAGTGGGATTAATTATAGAAATTATAATCCTGGTTTCATCAAGCAGATAAAAAAAAATTCAACTTCGTCCACAACAAGCAACTAGAAAACACCTCTGTTGCAAAGCTCCGGTGTCAACACAGGAGATTGACGGATGAATTGATTGATTGATTGATGAAGATTAAGCCCTCCCCCCCTCTCAAAAGTGACACGGGCATGAGTAACCCGTAAGTGATAGACTTTGTAGCTGTGAATGTGATCTTTGGTCGTGAAACAATAGGGGGGAGTATATATGCTCCACTTTCCCCTTTGGGGAAACCAAATTCCACGTATCTGTTCAAACTATCCGGAACCCAAAGTGTAGTGAGGGGTTCAGTGCAGTAATCCCGCCCCCCCCCTTAATTAATGCACGAAGAGTGGAACTAGAAATTGGGAGTGGCCCAATTAGAAGGAATACAGGAATTCCAACGGGATGTGCAAAACAGGATTGCTGAAAAGCAGGGGTGCAACAGGTACTTGGATGGAGTTCTGAGAGCCCCGGGCTTGACTTGTGAGAGCTTGGTCCACCAGGCTGATGCATGGTCCACCAGACTGTTGCTTGGAGCCACCAGGCTGTTGCTTGGAGCCACCAGGCTGTTGCTTGGAGCCACCAGGCTGTTGCTTGGAGCCACCAGGCTGTTGCTTGGAGCCACCAGGCTGTTGCTAGGAGCCACCAGACTGTTGCTTGGAGCCACCAGACTGTTGCTTGGAGCCACCAGACTGTTGCTTGGAGCCACCAGACTGTTGCTTGGAGCCACCAGGCTGTTGCTAGGAGCCACCAGGCTGTTGCTTGGAGCCACCAGACTGTAACAAGTTCTCTTCAAAAGAGAACTTTATAAACCCCTTCAAAGGTCACCTGATCACCTAGGCTGCGACTCGTTCGTCAGACTGAGAGCAGCGGTGTTCAACAGCCTGGTTGATCAGACCACCTACCGTGGGGGGCGTTGACCCCCGCGTTGATCGACAGGTGTGACAAAGGGAAGGAGATAACAGATGCCAGCATCCCCCCCTCCTGACACTGGCTGTTGCTACTGGGGGAAAGGGGTGGAGGGTATAGGGAAGGGTGGGGGACGGTACTGTCATTAACTGGGGGGGGGGGTATTGGGGGGGTGGAAACGGTCGAGTCATTAACTATCAAAGTTTCACAACGCTCAAACTTCAATTTTTGCAAAAGTCTCACTTCCAAGTTTTCACATATAATTAAAGGGAAAAAGGGGCAATTAAGGGTTAAGGGAGGGTTGTTTGGGACAGACTAACGGGAGTTGGGAGCGGAGGTACTGTCCCGTCTTGGAGTACTGCTCAGTACTCACTTCCCCCTTCAGAGCAGGAGAGATTGCTGAAACTAGAGGGAATACAGAGAACATATACGGCACGCATAGACGAGATGAAACACCTAAATTATTGGGATCGCCTCAAAGCTCTCCAAATGTACTCACTAGAACGGAGAAGAGAGATCCTGGTGGACCAAACTCTCACAAGTCAAGCCTGGCCTCGGGCCGGGCTTGGGGACTAGAAGAACACCCAGAACCCCATCAACCAGGTATATGTGGGCCTGCGGGCCGCTCCAAGCACCAGCCTGGTGGACCAAACTCTCACAAGTCAAGCCTGGCCTCGGGCCGGGCTTGGGGAGTAGAAGAACACCCAGAACCCCATCAACCAGGTATATGTGGGCCTGCGGGCCGCTCCAAGCAACAGCCTGGTGGACCAAACTCTCACAAGTCAAGCCTGGCCTCGCGCCGGGCTTGGGCAGTAGAAGAACTCCCAGAAACCCCATTAAGCAAGCAAGCCGGTGAAGCCAGCCTAGCAGGTGTTGAAAGCGGAGGTGAAGCCAACCCAACACATGTTGAACCAGATATAAAAACACGAGGTGTTTATCTAGCTTCCACAACGTCATCTCCAGGTTTCAAAGTTGCTCTTCTCTTTTTGCAACATTTTTAATTAACGAACAAGAAAAATTGAGGCGCATGAACAGAAAACAATGGACGGGAAGGAAATGAAAGAGAGACAACAGGAGTACTGTTGAGAAAGAAGAGAAGAAAGAAGAGAAGAAAGAGAGAGAACAGGAGTACTGTTGAGAAAGAAGAGAAGAAAGAAGAGAAGAAAGAGAAGAGAGAGAACAGGAGAGTAAGAACTCTTGGTCCTGGGGAAATCCTTAAGGAAAACCTAAAATACATTTTCTTCTCAACAATAACAAAAATAAATGTTGGTGTGATATAAGCAGCTGATTTTCCTCACAATTTTATATGCAGAAACAAGAAATATTTCAGGAAGAAATGTTCAAAATTAGATTTTTGACATCTGTGGCAGATCTTTTTGAACGATCTTTTTGATCAGTCCAGCAACCAGGAGGCCTGGTCGACGACCGGGCCGCGGGGACACTAAGCCCCGGAAGCACCTCAAGGTAACCTCAAGGTAACGATCGAGCAATGTTTCTATCTACTCCATACTATCTTGAGATGATTTGATTTGATTTCTTGAGATGATTTTGGGGCTTTTAGTGTCCCCCTAGTCCTCGACCAGGCCTCCACCCCCAGGAAGCAGCCCGTGACAGCTGACTAACACCCAGGTACCTATTTTACTGCTAGGTAACAGGGGCATAGGGTGAAAGGAACTCTGCCCATTGTTTCTCGCCGGCGCCTGGGATCGAACCCAGGACCACAGGATCACAAGTACAGTGTGCTGTCCGCTCGGCCGACCGGCTACTAGTGGTTGCTTAGTGAATATCTACTCCATACTAGTGGTTGCTTAGTGAATATCTACTCCATACTAGTGGTAGCTTTCTGAATATCTACTCCATACTAGTGGTTGCTTAGTGATTATCTACTCCATACTATTGGTAGTTTTGTGAATATCTACTCCATACTAGTGGTAGCTTTGTGAATATCTACTCCATACTAGTGGTAGCTTTGTGAATATCTACTCCATACTAGTGGTAGCTTTGTGAATATCTACTCCATACTAGTGGTAGCTTAGTGAATATCTACTCCATACTAGTGGTAGCTTTGTGAATATCTACTCCATACTAGTGGTAGCTTTGTGAATATCTACTCCATACTAGTGGTAGCTTTGTGAATATCTACTCCATACTCAGTGCTTGGGTTCGAACCCTCGTCACGGCCTTTGTGGGTTTGAAGCATCACTTTATTGTGATTTCTGTGTATTATTATTATTATTATAATTATTAATAAAGCTGTTAAAATGGAGTCTGGAGAAGGAAAAGCGTCTGGCGCTGCCTTGTACAAAAATGATCTTATTTTTAACCTAAATGTAACTCGTAAAGTTACATTTCAACCAATCCATGCCAAAGCGGCGCTCCTCTCAGAGAAGGTCTTGTTGTAAACACACAGTTGGGCAGCGGTTAGGCATCTCTTGGACTCCTTCACTAGTAGGCCTGGTGGACCAAACTCTCACAAGTCAAGCCTGGCCTCGGGCCGGGCTTGTGGGGGAGTAGAAGAACTCCCAGAACCCCATCAACCAGGTATATGTGGGCCTGCGGGCCGCTCCAAGCACCAGCCTGGTGGACCAAACTCTCACAAGTCAAGCCTGGCCTCGGGCCGGGCTTGGGGAGTAGAAGAACTCCCAGAACCCCATCAACCAGGTATCAACCAACAGCCTGGTGGACCAAACTCTCACAAGTCAAGCCTGGCCTCGGGCCGGGCTTGGGGGAGTAGAAGAACTCCCAGAACCCCATCAACCAGGTAACACGTTCCCAATCCCCTCCCCCGCCCCCCCCCAGGGGTGAGAATTGGGCAGTGCTACCTTGAGGCTACCTTGAGGTGCTTCCGGGGCTTAGTGTCCCCGCGGCCCGGTCGTCGACCAGGCCTCCTGGTTGCTGGACTGATCAACCAGGCTGTTAGACGCGGCTGCTCGCAGCCTGACGTATGAGTCACAGCCTGGTTGATCAGGTATCCTTTGGAGGTGCTTATCCAGTTCTCTCTTGAACACTGTGAGGGGTTTGCCAGTTATGCCCCTTAACCCCCTTAACCCCCCAGTGCGCCCCCGGAAATGGGAAAATGAGTGATGGAGGTGGAGACGGGGAAGATGAAGAGAGCAAGAAAATTGACGAAACAAACTCACATCACGCCAAGATAACAGGTACCTGGGGGTTGGGGGGGGGGGCGCGATAGCGAGTCAAACTGATGACAGAAGACGGCGTGGTGTGGAGCCCTCCAGTGTCACACAGTAGCCTAAGTCTGCCCATACCTGGAGAGGGTTCTGGGAGTTCTTCTACTCCCTGAACCCGGCCTGGTCGACTTGTGATAACTTGGTCCAACAGGCTGTTGCTTGGAGCGGCCTGCAGACCCACATATATATCCATTACACCATGGTTGGTCTGGCACTTCTTGCAAGAATGTGTCTAAATAATTCTTGAAGACATCCACCTTTGTTCCGGCAATATTTCTAATTCTTTCTGGTTGAGTGTTGAGCAGCTGTGGACCTCTGATGTTCAGTGTTCTCTCATTGTGCCTATGGCACCTCTACTCTTCACTGGTTCAATTCTGCATTTCCTTCCGTATCTTTCGCTCCAGTATGTTGTTATTCTACTGGGTAAATTTGGGACCTGGCCCTCCAGTATCTTTCATGTATATATTATTGATTATTTGTTGACAAGGATGTCATCAAATAATTTTAATTTTAATAATTCAATTTTAATAATAAAACAGAGTGACTAGGAACAAATAAACCAAGACCTCACAGAAATAATCTGGGAAAAACAGCTAGAAAATGCAAACCTGAACCAGTGCCTGGAAAAAATGAGCTCAGTAGCACTAGAAATATGTTCAAACCGCATACCCCTAAGAAAAAAGAGAGAGATGCAGATTGGAACGGGAACGTCGTTCCCCATATAGGCGAAGAAAATGAATCGCGGAACAACTTGAGAGTAGCACCCTATCTCAAGAACGGCGAAGAAGGTTAGGTAGAGAAATAGAAACAATTGAACTCAAGCTTCAAGAATCATACAAACCCAGGAGAGGCAAAGAGAGCAAAAGGTCATCAGTGAAATAGAGAGAAATCCTAATTTGTTTTTCTCCTATGCAAAATTAAGATAAAAAACTACATCTAGTATCGGGCCCCTGCGAAAGGGAGATGGAACTTACCCAGATTCCAGCAAAGAAATGAGCGAAATACTGAGGAATCACTACGACTGTTTTCAGCGAGTCATTGAACACACTGAAGATTGATAACCAAATGAATTTTTAATGGATGTGGTTCCAACATCAAATCATATATCAGATGTCACTCTATCCCCATTGGATATTGAAGAAGCCATAAACAGTATGCCTATGCACTCTGCACCAGGCCCGGATTCTTGGAACTCCATATTCATCAAGAACTGTAAAAAACCACTATCGCAGGCCCTTCACATTCTGTGGAGACAAAGCCTAGATACTGGCGTTATCCCTGACATACTAAAAACAGCAGAGATAGCACCACTCCATAAAGGAGGAAATAAGGCAGAGGCAAAAAGTTACAGACCGATAGCACTAACATCATAAAAATCTTTGAGAGAGTGCTGAGAGGTAAGATCACAAAATACATGGATTCACAGCATCTCCATAACCCCGGACAACATGGTTTCAGAACAGGGCGCTCTTGCCTGTCGCAGTTGCTGGACCACTATGATATGGCATTAGATGCCATGGAAGACAAACAAAACGCTGATGTAATTTACACAGATTTCGAAAAGCCTTCGACAAATGTGACCATGGTGTTATTGCACATAAAATGCGTTCAAAAGGAATTCCCGGAAAAATAGGCAGATGGATCTACAATTTCCTGACTAACAGAACCCAATGTGTAATAGTCAACAAAATAAAATCCAGCCCATCAACCGTGAAGAGCTCAGTCCCCCAGGGTACTGTGCTTGCTCCGGTACTATTTCTCATCCTCATATCGGACATAGACCAGAACACAATCTATAGCACAGTATCATCCTTTGCAGATGACACTAGGAATTTCATGAGAGTAGACAATAGACAGCGCAGAGCAAACTTCCAATCAGATGTAAATCAGGTCTTTCAATGTGCTACAGAAAATAATGTGGTATTTAATGAAGATAAGCTGCAGCTCATGCGCTACGGAAAAAATGAACATATAAACACAGAAACCACGTACAAAACGCAGTCAAATCATAACAGAACGAAAAAAGCAATGTAAAGGATCTGGGTGTACTTATGTCGGAAGACCTTACCTTTCAAGAACACAAAGTAGCCGTCACAACTGCAAGAAAAATGACAGGTTGGATAACAAGAACCTTTCACACTAGAGATGCTATACCGATGATGATCATTTTCAAGACGCTTGTGCTCTCTAGAGTAGAGTACTGCTGTACAATGACAGCCCCTTTCAAAGCTGGAGAAACTGCTAACCTGGAGAGCGTGCAGAGATCCTTTACTCCTAGAATCCAATCAGTAAAACATCTAAACTATTGGGACCGACTAAAGAGCCTATCTGTATTCTCTTGAGCGCAGGCGTTAGAGATACATAATAATTTACACGTGGAAAATAGGAGAGGGGCTGGTCCCAAACCTGCACACAGAAATAACATCACATGAGACCAGAAGGCATGGCAGGATGTGCATAATACCCCCGTTGAAGAGCAGAGGTGCAACAGGTACTCTGAGAGAGACCTCTTACCAACATCAGAGGCCCGAGACTGTTCAACACGCTTCCACTACACATAAGGGACATAACTGGCCGACCCCTCACAGTGTTCAAGAGAGAACTATCAACATCAGAGGCCCGAGACTGTTCAACACGCTTCCACTACACATAAGGGGCATAACTGGCCGACCCCTCACAGTGTTCAAGAGAGAACTATCAACATCAGAGGCCCGAGACTGTTCAACACGCTTCCACTACACATAAGGGGCATAACTGGCCGACCCCTCACAGTGTTCAAGAGAGAACTTGACAAACACCTCCAAAGGATACTTAATCAACCAGGCTGTGACTCGTACGTCAGGCTGCGAGCAGCCGCGTCCAACAGGCTGGTTGACCAGTCCAGCAAGGAGGAGGCCTAGTCCAGGACCGGGCCGCGGGGACGTTGATCCCCGAAAACATCGTCAGATACCTATCTCGTCCACAAGTAACGAGAGAGGTAACGAGAGCTCCACCTACCTCGTTAAACCTGTTAATAGGTTACGCTGAAATGTCGGCTGCTGGAGCTGCTACGGGTCCAACTACAAAATATTAAATTACCAAGTACTTTGTTCCAATCAACAGTACTACGGTGAAGCAAGGTAGATAAGGTCACGGTAGAGTTGTGCTGATTATAGACCTACAGAAAAAGTTACATTTTGACCCTTTTGGTAAAGCATTTCATTCAAATCCACATTCTCTTGTAAACATTTACTAGCATTTACTGGGGAGCCGGTCGGCCGAGCGGACAGCACGCTGGACTTGTGATCCTGTGGTCCTGGGTTCGATCCCAGGCGCCGACGAGAAACATTGGGCAGAGTTTCTTTCACTCTATGCCCCTGTTACCTAGCAGTAAAATAGGTACCTGGGTGTTAGTCAGCTGTCACGGGATGCTTCCTGGGGGTGGAGGCCTGGTCGAGGACCGGGCCGCGGGGACACTAAAAAGCCCCGAAATAACCTCAAGATAGCATCACTTTTCAGATCTGTGGTGCGTTCGGACCTAAACACTGGGAAAGCTTTACCCTTAGGCAATGTCTAGATTTCTGCAAACCTAAGCCCGGTGATAAACCTGATCTGAAAAGCTGTTGCTTGCAGCGGCCCGCATGCCCAAGTCTACTCTTTCAGTGCTCGTGGCCCCATAAGTGATCTTGACTGTCCCTTTTCTGCCTTTCCTATTATATTATTCGTTCCGGTAAGCTGTCATTTTATTGCGATTAAATGAGATCTGACCTGCTTGATAGCTGGTTGATGGGGTTCTGGGAGTTCTTCTCCCCAAGCCTGGCCGGAGGCCAGGAGCTAGATTCACGGAGAAGTTACGCAAACACTTACGAACCTGTACATCTTTTCTCAATCTTTGGCAGCATTTGTTTACAATTATTAAACAGTTAATGAGCTCCGAAGCACCAGGAGGCTGTTTATAACAATAACAACAGTTGATTGACAAGTTTTCATGCTTGTAAACTGTTTAATAAACGTAACCAAAGCCGTCAAAGATTAAGTAAAGACGTACAGGTTCGTAAGTATTGGTGTAACTGCTTTGTGAATCTGGCCCCAGGCTTGGCAAGAGACCTTTAAGTATCTTTCATGTAATAATAATTATACATGTATCTTTCATGTATAATTATAAGAATAATTTTATTCAGAAGTTCTACGACTGCAGGCTTTCCCCCAATTGAGAGAGAGAGAGAGAGAGAGAGAGAGAGAGAGAGAGAGAGAGAGAGAGAGAGAGAGAGAGAGAGAGAGAGAGAGAGAGAGAGAGAGAGAGAGAGAGAGAGAGAGGAGAGAGAGAGAGAGAGAGAGAGAGAGAGAGAGAGAGAGAGAGAGAGAGAGAGAGAGAGAGAGAGAGAGAGAGAGAGAGAGAGAGAGAGAGCACATGCTGGAATAAAGGTAGGCTTCTTCAGAAAGCAATTAGATTGGCTCCGGCCAGAATTGGCAGACTAGCCGGCCTGTAGTGGGTATATGGGCCTCCGAGAAACAGCCTGGTGGATCAAGATATTACAAGTGATATTACAAGTCGAGACTGGCCTCCAGGTCGGGCTCGGGGAGTATTAGAACTCTCGAGTCACTCTACAGGTATGCTCCAGTGGGGGACAGGACAAAGGAAGAGGACAGAAAAGGACAGAAAGAGAAAAAGACAAAGGGGGAGAGAGAGAAAGAGAGAAAGAGAGAAGGACAGAAAAGGAAAGGACAGAGGACAGAGAGAGAGAAGGACAGGGAAAGAGACAACGAATGGCAGAGAAAGAGAGATGAAACAGGAAAAGAGAAAGACAGATAGAGAGAGAAGGACAGGGAAAGAGAGAGAAAGGACAGAGAACGAGAGAGAAGCACATAGGAGGGGGAGAGAGAAAGAGAGGGGACAGAGAAAGAGAGAGCGTTGTATTATACAGAGCAATATGAAGGATGGTTTTTGCTAACATGTATAGTTAAAATCAATGTTCTAGACATCTTTAACGCACCGTTTTCGAAAGACATGTACAGAGCTCTATTGTATTTGGACTTAGAATAGAGTAAGGTAATTTGTTCCCATGTTCTATGACTGACCTAGCCCTTTCCCACGTTCGAAATTAATCAAGAGGGGAGAGAGAGGGAGAGGGAGAGAGAGGGAGAGGGAGAGAGAGAGAGAGAGAGAGAGAGAGGAGAGAGAGAGAGAGAGGGGGAGAGAGAGAGAAAGAAACAAAAATATAGGCTCAAGACTAAAATTAATTCTCCCGGTGTTTAAGACCTAGGGGGGGGGGGCGAAGCCTACCACCCAAGAAGGGTCAAAATAACCCAAACAGAGCTTAAAACTCCCAAACAAAATTATTCATGAAACAACTCTTCCTCCCCCACCCCTCTGTTCCTTTCCCCCCCTTCCTCCGAACCCTTCCCAACTGCCAGAGGGACTAAATTACGGCAGACCCGAGGGGTAAGGGAAGGAGCAGGTTAGAGACCACATGGGCGCCTGTGTCGCCAATCTCACGTGCAGGTATTAATAAGAGAGGCTATGTGGACCAACCTCAGTATTGACCCGCGCCGCCACCACCACTACCACCACGGCCTCAGCACCACCCGTAAACCCATCCCCCTATCACCCGTATTCTTCCCCCACTAGCGCTTGTAAACTCCACCACCTACTACTACGACAACATTAAGAAATCTATCGAAGTATTGGTTGCTACAATATCGTCACACATTGACGCGAAATCAACACCAGTATGCACGACAGGGGACACACACATTCTCAGCGCCTCCGGAAGATTGGACAAACACGGACTAGGCTCCTCCCTTCAACTCAAGGATAGTGTTAGTCTTTATAACCTAACGACCCCGCGCTGCACTTCGGCAGGCGGTGGATCATGTGGTAGCCTGGCTTTTGTCTGTCTGTACGACTAATGCGCTTTTGTTTTCTATTCTCGAGAACAGGAAAGCCTGTTGAACCCACCTAAAAACAGACCCATGTTTCTAGGACTGAACCCACATGTTGTTATTTAAGATTCAGCTACTGGGAACCAACGTTTCAAGTAGCACGGGCTATGTGAGCCAGTAGTGGACTTACCTGGCACAGGAGCGGGGCTGTAACTTGCTGTTTTTTCCTCAACCCACAACAGTCGACTTCAAACGTGTATTTACTACTAGGCAAACAATATTACTAATCCCCTAGTGCCCTGCGTGAGACTGGACCCCAAAATCTATTCACCCCTAGATCTATTTACCCTATATCTATTTACCCAAGATCTATTTGCCCTAGATCTATTAACCCTACCTTGAGGCTACCTTGAGGTGCTTCCGGGGCTTAGTGTCCCCGCGGCCCGGTCGTCGACCAGGCCTCCTGGTTGCTGGACTGATCAACCAGGCTGTTAGACGCGGCTGCTCGCAGCCTGACGTATGAGTCACAGCCTGGTTGATCAGGTATCCTTTGGAGGTGCTTATCCAGTTCTCTCTTGAAGGTCTATTTACCCTGGATCTATTTACCCCTTGATCTATTCACTCCTAGATCTATTCGCCCTAGATCAATTGGCCCAATTATTCCAACTGCACTGCACTGGACAGGTTGAATTGAAGCCTACTAAAAAGGTTTCTGAATTTTTCTTTATACTTTTGGCATAGGCACAACAGGTGCGATTTTGTATGCTTGAGTTTTGTTTACAATTAACCCTTTGTGCTTTCCACTTCGCCTACATCATTCGCACACAAATATTCCGAATTTAGGCTTTCGGGAACACTCGCAAAACATTGAAGCAAAGTTCACAAATGGAAAAAATAATGACGCGGACAAAACCCGCTATCATATATAAAATATCACAGTTCCCACACATGAACCGGATCAGAAAATAAGATAACATAAGCCATACTACTTAGAACTGTCTATAGTCTCAAGAAACTAGACCCATAACACATTCCCGAAACCCACAATTTCCCCTTAACATTTGAAGGGGGTTATTGTATAGGCCTAGCTTGTGCTCTCGACGTATTTATTATAAGACTACCCCTAATTTTCATTTCTATAATTTTGAATTAGATTTTGTGTGTTATGGCAACCATAATCCCATGAGAAGGTTGCACAGTACTAAGTACTACTACACAGTACTACTCCCACGCGCAGTACTAAGGGGCAACTTTTAAAATAAAATTTAAGCATATCTATCAAAAAAGTAATAAAAATGACTTGTAACTGAAAGTGTGGGGTGCCAGCCACAACAGCCGTGCTGAGCAGTATTGGTGGGATACAACACCTTTAGCCAAGGCTGGAACGTCTTCTTCCAAGCCCTCACCAGTCCCTAGTCATACTTTTCAAGCCCTCTCACACGGCCACTAGTCATACTTTTCAAGTCCTCACAAGGCCCTAGTCATACTTTTCAAGTCCCTCACACGGCCCTAGTCATACTTTTCAAGTCCTCACAAGGCCCTAGTCATACTTTTCAAGCCCTCACAAGGCCCTAGTCATACTTTTCAAGTCCTCACACGGCCCTAGTCATACTTTTCAAGCCCTAAACACGCCCCTAGAATCAATCTTTCAAGCCGTCACCATGTCCTAGACACAATTCTCAAGCTCTCAACTATTGCTCACGACAAAGTGAGAAGCCTTACGCCCTGCTTGATGGGGATTCTGGGAGTTCTTCGACTCCCCCAAGCCCAGCCTGAGGCCAGGCTTGACTTGTGAGACTTTGGTCCACCAGGCTGTTGCTTGGAGCGGCCCGCCCTCATCAACCTTTTCTTCCCAAAACAATACCTACTAGTCAACAGTGTGTGTGGGGGGGTTTGATTCCCCCTTCCGCAGCACGGAAACATTTCCTTTCACCTGATGCCACTATTCACTTTGTACACGACAGTTTGGCGTCGAGTGCACCCCTGGAGAGGGTCAGTTTTTGGCCCAGATGAGCCTATCAGATTTCCGGCCCCGGAGATAATGGCCAACAAAAAACCAGAAACATAAATATTAGTTAAGTAAATATGGGTGAAGTCGAGTTCTCTGCCACAACGATGCTAATACCGTGTTAACATCTGTTAAGGACATCCCAACACTGGAAATGTTAATATTTAAAATGAGACAAAACTCCACCACGGCCACCCCTTCTCTACACTGACCCAAGTTAACATCTTATCATGATAATCGCTAGACAGAGCTTCCTTACACTTAATTGCGTATATTATGCAGGAGTTAGTTATTAATTAATCCATATTTTTTTGGCATCTTAACAGCTTAAACTTAATAGGAGAAAATCTTCGAAGCAGGATGGCGGTATCGAACCAGGGTCCAGGACAACTTCTAAGGTTGTTTCAATTCAATTTCTTTCTTTATTATGCACCCCATCCCGTGGGCGGTGGAGTAAAGGATTAATTACAGAGGCGCATAATCGGTTCAGGAACTGAATCCTCTTTTAAGTGTTTCACTGATCTAATTCATAAATTCCAAGTTCCACACCTACGTATCGACTTGAGAATGGTCCAGGACGGACCGAAACGTCGTCGTCCCTTCACCTTCTAGTGTGTGGTCTGGTCAACATACTTCAGCCACGTTATTGTGACTCATCGCCTGGCTACGTAAGTCTGTTTAATAACAGTGAGGCCCAGATGAGGCCACACACACACACACACACACACACACACACACACACACACACACACACACACACACACACACACACACACACACACTCACACACACTCACACACACACACACTCACACTCACACACACTCACGTAAAATGAGACATGATATTAGCGGGACGATGAAAATAGAAAATCACACCAGAACTCAAGTACATTGCATTTTAACAGATTTAGATTTATATAGGAATAACATGCTTACGTATTACTAGTTTAGCAATGGAATTGTGTATGGATTAACCTCATAAATAGTACCAATGTAGAAAGTTTGAAAATTTGGATACATGATAAAGATACGAGTAGAAGAACTCCCAGAACCCCATTAAGCAGGTATCGTAGCAGGTATATATGAATGTTCTGAAGTGTGGATGACAATTAATATATATGAATTACTGTGTTAATATTGTGATAACAGAGTCTGCATGTTCTCTACTCGTCTGTATTTATGTTCTTATGTTTAGAGAACTTAGTGACCTTAGATTAAGACGTTTAGCCGTGGTTGAACATAAATAAAAATGCATCTTTATTATACTAACTATATACTAACTATATACTAACTATATACTATACTAAGGGGCATAACTGGCCGACCCCTCACAGTGTTCAAGAAAGAACTGGATAAGCACCTCCAAAGGATACCTGATCAACCAGGCTGTGACTCATCCGTCAGGCTGCGAGCAGCCGCGTCCAACAGCCTGGTTGATCAGTCCAGCAACCAGGAGGCCTGATCGACGACCGGGCCGCGGGGACACTAAGCCCTGGAAGCACCTCAAGGTAAGGTAAGGTACTTCATAAAAGGTTAACATTTTTAATATGATTGTGGTGTAAGTGTTGGAAGGTGTTCATTGAACCTTGTGGGAAATGCGGATGTGAATGTCGCTATTGTATAGTGTCCGACTTCAGTTAGGCCTTAAACAAGAAATACAAAATAGGTTTATAGGTATTAGTGCTAATTACTACTTTAAGTAGACTAGGCTAAACTTAACATTTGACTGAATTGTTTTCATATTACTAATTTAAGTCAAGTTAAAGCCATCAAGCTACAAATTGTTGGTATTTTTAAGAAATCGTCACCGCACCAACTGAATGAAATTCCATCTCTGAAGAATTAACCAATATATTCAACTAAAAATTTATGACGTGAAGGAGAAAAATTTCTTCAATACGTGTTTATATATTTCGATTATTTTCGTTTAAAAAAACAACACACACTTGCACTAGTTTACCATGAATCACTATAAAGGAAAAATTACTAGGCATAGCATTCAGTGTTTACAAACTATGTATCTCAAGCAAAGCCCCAGAGGGAGAGGGGAAGAAGGGATAGCATCTACGTGAGCCTCTTACCTACACCTAGGCATGCATAATAAATATATTGTGAATTTTTGGCATTTTTAAGCTGCTTAGCCTTTTTTTTCTAATTTGGAAAACATCTTTGCTACCTGACACCAGGCATACTCATCTATAAACATTGTGTAATTTACGTATTCACTAGAATACGTATTTCACCATTCATTAGTTTACCTAGTAAACTTTCATATTAATATTCTCGTCAGATTTGGGTTTTCAATCATTCCGTGTTGAAAGATATACAGTATATTAAAAAAAAGCCAATATTCTTGCTCCAATATTAAATAAAATATACTTGCTTGCCTCGCCAAGGAGTATCAAAGCCTCGTGCGCTTTGTTTCAAATTCTCACAAGATCTTCCGTCGATTCTTGGGAATCGTTCTTACATGAACCAATGAATAACAAATGCACTCACCCTTTTTTCCTATTCTTTGTATTGGCTTCGTTCTGAATTTTACCAGCGAAGCGCTTTTGCATTGAAAGACCTCTTTGACAAAGCCGCACCTCTCACGGAGTATTGAGAAACCAAGGACTTGGGAGCCACAATCCTTATTCTTCAGACAGCCAGAATAATTGTGTTGCTAAAATTCTTATGGCGATCTAAGTATCTTTCTATAAATTTCGGCAATGTTTTTTTTCTTGTACAGGTTATTATTAATTTGAAATTTAGCGTTGCTTTAGCGGCTTCACAAAATATAAAAGCCTACTACATGCGGAAAATCCACAGAGAAATGGGAAAGAGAGATGAACGTTTCGGCCGATCTGGGCCTTTGTCAACACCGGACTGCATATATATATATATATATATATATATATATATACACACACACAATACCTACTACATATATATATTTTATTCAGACGTAATTTTTCGTATTTAAAGCATTTTTATTATTACGCGATATTACACATTCATCATTCATCTGTCCACATCACTGCGCGGAGCCTTGAATCTTAAAAGTAATCCTTTCTCACACAAGTCCCTCTCTCGGTGACATCAATTGTAATTCATCATTAACATAACCAAAAATCTCAAAAGCCATTTCAATACCTTTGCCACCCGAGTTAAAACGCAGTTTGTTTTAAGTCTATTGCAAACTCCCTCACCTGCAAATTTGAGTTAACTTTGTACAGTTGTATAGTCATACTAGTGTTTCATTCTTTCCCTTGCTTAGAGAAGACCTACCTAGTTGATACCTGGTTGATACCTGGGGTTCTGGGAGTTCTTCTACTCCCCCAAGCCCGGCCCGAGGCCAGGCTTGACTTGTGAGAGTTTGGTCCACCAGGCTGTTGCTTGGAGCGGCCCGCAGGCCCACATATACCTGGTTGATGGGGTTCTGGGAGTTCTTCTACTCCCCAAACCCGGCCCGAGGCCAGGCTTGACTTGTGAGAGTTTGGTCCACCAGGCTGGTGCTTGGAGCGGCCCAGCGCAGGCCAACATATACCTGGTTGATGGGGTTCTGGGAGTTCTTCTACTCCCCAAGCCCGGCCCGAGGCCAGGCTTGACTTGTGAGAGTTTGGTCCACCAGGCTGGTGCTTGGAGCGGCCCAGCGCAGGCCCACATATACCTGGTTGACGGGGTTCTGGGAGTTCTTCTACTCCCCAAGCCCGGCCCGAGGCCAGGCTTGACTTGTGAGAGTCAAGCCTACCATTGGGATTCTATTGCACATGACTTGCAAATGAACTAAATTAGTTTCCGATTGATGTGACTTTTCATGGCCCCTTGTTGCCAAAATTAGATTTTTTTAATCGCTATGAGCTTGGAAGAACTTATTTTTTCTTTTTTTTTTAAATAAATACACTCCACGAATCAAATTGTTAATAACATTAGTACTAATAAATATAAATAATACAACTAAGTTACTGATGTTTCTATGTGAAATTTAGATTGTAAACCAGTATTAAAATGACAAAATAACGGGCTAGAGTGATCTATGAATGAAGCCCTACCTGGAAGCCTGAATAAGGCTCTTTACGTGAAAGTCTGAATGAAGTTCTCTATGTGGAAGCCTGAATTAAGCCCTACTATTAAGCCTGAAAGAAGTCTTCTACGTGGAAGCCTAGTATCGGTATCGATACTATACAAGTATTATATATCATATCGATATTATTTAAGTATTATATATTATATCGATACCTAGTATCGGTATCGATATAAGATTGATATCGACTTGTGGTATTAAGACGATACCAAATCGACTTGAGAATGGTCCAGGACGGACCGAAACGTCGAAGATGAGATTTCGTCGTCTCTTATCTTCTGGTCTGTGGTTTAGCCTGAAAGAAGCTCTTACGTGGAAGACTGAATAAAGCTCTCTACGTGGAAGCCCCAATGAAGCTCTCTAGGCTTTCCAAAGTCAAAGCCTGAATTAATGTGCGTTGATTTAAACGGTACAACAAAATGCGAGGTTTCTGCAGTCTGCCTACACCGATTGGAACAGATATCTACCTGTAAAGATTGGAACAGATATCTACCTGTCCAGATTGGAACAGATATTTTACCTGTCCAGATTGGAACAGATATTTGACCTGTCCAGATTGGAACAGATATTTTACCTGTCCAGATTGGAACAGATATTTTACCTGTCCAGATTGGAACAGATATTTTACCTGTCCAGATTGGAACAGATATTTGACCTGTCCAGATTGGAACAGATATTTTACCTGTCCAGATTGGAACAGATATTTTACCTGTCCAGATTGGAACAGATAACTACCTGTCCAGATTGGAACAACAATCTTTGTTCTACCGGGTAGAAAATATATACCTGAATTGGAACCGATATCTTCCAGCGCGACTGGAAGAAATAGCGTATTATACCAAATAACAGCCAAAACTTGTTCCAACATCCTTGGAACAGTGGAGGATTGAGATCTCTACCAACGATGGATTAAAACTTACGCAACAACGCGAGATGTAAAAACTTTTTAGCTACTTTTTTTGGGGGGAAGAGAATGTGTAAATTGCATTTTCAAAAGCAACTCCGACAAGTTTCTTATCGTCACACACTGAATATGTATCTTAAAACTTCAAAAACACACAGTGCAAGGAAATCTAGCCTCGGCAAGTCCTGAACTTCACAATACCCCCCACCACCCCACATCACCCTCCCTCTCCCCCCCTCAAACACACTGAAACCTAAAAGCTTCTGTACACAAGATGCGCGCGCCCGCGGCTTGTATGAATGCGCGCGCGAATTTCATACTCAGCTTTTCGCGTTTTCAAACACCAAGCGAGGACCAGGTTGCGGACTCACTCACTCACTCACTCACTCACACACACACACACACACACACACACACTCTCTCTCTCTCTTAGTAAACTTTTGCTCCCCATTTCACCTAAGTGGAATAGAGCTTTGAAAGTGGTTAGGTTTAGTATATATACTAATAGTTGCCATTCACACACTCACACACACACACACAGCACCACTCCTGTGCCAGGTAAGTCCACTACTGGGCTCACCATAGCCCGTGCTACTTGGAACTTTTTGTTCCCAGTAGCTGAATCTATAACAACATTCACATAATATCGCGTTTTACGAATTCATTGCGAGACTATAGTTTTCATAAATATTTGTAATATATGTTTTCCATTATTTGTATTTGCACAAGAAATTTGCCAATTATTGCTTATGAGTGCGTCGTGTTATTAATATCACTTACATTACCATTTACGATTTTCTAAACAAAACACCCTGGATATCAAACACCATTTCGCAGCATTAAAATGTTTCATATTTTATGTACGCCTATTGATATGGAGGTTCAAATTGTGTTCAAATTCGACGCTATATGCGAACTACCAAACATTATTACAGCCTCTAGACTTTCCTGAAATATGTATTGACTCCTTAAGGTTCAATCAAGTCTGAGGATGGACTTGATTTCGTGGGTGATCTTAGAGACGATATTATCTCGGGTTTACCTAACGTCTTGGCTACCGCCTGTTCCTTCTTTCTTAACCTAAGAGGTTCATCTTTCCTTTTTTTAGTGTTGCTTGCTGCTTGTCTCAGAGGCAGCTTAGGCCTATATAACTTTTGCCCTAAAAGTGTGTGTGTGTGTGTGTGTGTGTGTGTGTGTGTGTGTGTGTGTGTGTGTGTGTGTGTGTGTGTGTGAGTGAGTGTGTGTGTGTGTGAGTGTGCGTGCGTGCGTGCGAGGACCACGTGTGTGTGTGGGAGAGAGAGAGAGACTAGAGAAAGTTTAAGGAGATGTCTGCTTTAAGACTCTTCACTTACCTTTCATTTGCGGGAGGTGGAAGAGAAGTCTTCACTAGTTAGAATCTCGTAGTAAGAGCCATATATCCATGATCAAAACGACACACTCGAAAATAAAGTTCTCACCGAGACAGAGATACTGATTATCTCAGAGATAAAACTTTTTCCAAGTACAGACGCGATTGACTTATATATATATATATCTTTTTAACTAAAAAACTATTAAAACTCTTGAATCAGGTCTCTGTCTCACACTTTACTCTTATAAGAGTATTCACTCTATCCTTCAATTTTCTCCGTATCTCGCAAATCTGTCATCCGCGTGGTAGTAGAGATTGACGGGGGGTTACATGGAACAAGAGTCAAGTGCCCCGAGCAGAGAGAGCGCGGACGACACATCCACCCTTCACCAAGTCTCACTCGACACTGAGCGCTGCGTGGTCGCAGGGTCGTGAGGAATGTTAATGAGTTAGTTCGCCGCCCCAACACCAGATGGAACCTTTATCGCCGGCGCGGCCGCCATCCGCCACTTGAAGAGAGAGAGACGTTATCCTAGATTAATTCCTCATGAACCTCCAGACCTTAATACGACTGGCTTGCATCGCTCAGTGACTCCCCGAGCAGGGATGAATATACTTCCTGCTGCTGCTGCTGTGGAATCCCGCTAGAAACGGTACAAAATCTCTACAGGAGCAAGGAAGATTGCGGGCATTCGAGAGAGGTTATACACATTGGAGTGGGACTCGAGGAACTTCTGTTGGTCAGTGAGTGTGTAGTGTCTGGCTGGCGGCTTTCCCGGTAGCCAAAGGGCAGGTTTGGGAGTGCGTATAGTCGATTGATTCCCCGGTGCGTATGGCTCTCTCCTCTCACACCCTCTCCCTTCTCCCTTGGGCGAAGCGTATACCCAAGAGACCGCGCGTGGAAGAGGCTGTGTCTAAATTTCATCTCTCTCCCCCCTCTTATCTTCTGCCTTCACGTCAAAATTGTTTTCATTCTTGCCTTCACCTTTCATTCCTTCCTGATTTCGTCTTAACTCCTTCCTGCTCCGACTTGCACTTTCGCTTCAACTTCTAAGATTTACAACTTAAAACCTCCTTGTTCATCTTTATTCATCGTCTAGGGCCCTGAAGTTCATCCTCATCAACATCTTACACCACCTACATCACTCCATACCACCTACATCACTCCATACCACCTACATCACCCCACACCACCTACATCACCCCACACCACCTACATCACTCCATACCACCTACATCACTCCACACCACCTACATCACTACACACCACCTTCATCACTCCATACCACCTACATCACTCCATACCACCTACATCACCATCTGCGTCCCACACGAGGAACTTGGAGTAATGCATAAGCCTTGTAGGAGTGATTTATATAGAATATTACCACGACATGTTAAGCATTATACTCGCCTGCCGGCTGACGTGAGTGTATAGTGTAAGTGTCTTAATGTGGCATTGTATGCACACTCGTCGCTGGAAGATAAGAGCCAGGGGGGGAGACATGATTACCATATACAAAATTCTCAGGTGAACAAAGTGGAAACTAAGTGCTCGAATGAACCATAAGTATTAAGGGTATATATTTTTGTTTGAAGTGTGAGGGAAGTGGAAAACAAAGATAAAACAGTGAAGTGGTGGACTCCATTCACAGCAGTGAAGTGGTGGAGGCTGACTCCACTTAGAAGTAATAAACCATTTTGCTGATTTCTCGGTGAAGCGAAATTCACATTTAATCGGGACAGACAGCCTGTGCATATATATACACGTTAGGCTTGAATTAACGCCCCCCCCCCCCCCCAAGGTAGAACAACTAACCCTCCCCAGGATACAACCCACAACAGTTAACTAACTCAAGGGGTGCCTATTCATTGCTAGGTGAACAAAGGCATTAGGTGAAAGGAAGCATTCCCAAACATGTCTTATCCCGCCCGGGATTCGAAGCCTGGATTCCCCATTTGAGAGTCAGGAACAAACAAGAAAATGAATTTGTGTTTTGTGTAAATACCAAAAATAGATTAATTTCACAATTGTAAATACTTCCATTTAGTGTCGATAAAATGGTGTCTACAAGTGTAGACTTGTCTACAAGTCTACTTTTCTACAAGCCAAGTGTCTACACCAAGATTAACACCGTCTACACCTTCTAGCTAGGAGGAATGGTTCCTCATTCTAACTAGGGAGGAATAGTTCCTAGTTCTAACCAGAGAGGAATGATTCGAGATTCAAACACGTCTTGATTGGTGAAGGGTGTTTCGGCTTTGGATTGTACACAGGGGGCCCCACAACAGCCTGGGATTAGTGTACCTGGTGTTTACCAATCGAGCGGGTTGGGCTCTAGCTCCTGGGCAGGCTGGTTGTCCTCTGAGACGGCGCAAGTAGCGAGGCTTGCGCAGAGGGCTCCCTCCACAATATTATTTACAATAAGATTAATTTTTCACGAAAGCCTCTAATGTCTTGGAATAATCAGAAGAATAGGAAGAGAAGAATAGGAAGAGAAGAATAGGAAGGTTTAATAGGAAGAGAAGAATTTGTTCAAAACCTTTTATCTAAGTTTATCTAAAAAATATAACTAAAAATGCATCTTCTTAAGCACTAATATTTAATGCACTAGGCTGATAATTAAAAATTATACCTAGTAGCGTTAATTATTCTACTTATATGTCAGGTTAATCGTTATTTCCATGGAATATTTCACACTAAAATGGAGTATTTATCAGAATTTTAATAAATTGACAGATCTTTGAACTGAACATCATGGTACTAACAAAATACCTAATATACGGGATTTATTAACCTAATTTTACACGTTAGCGTGATGGACCGAAACGTTATCATCATCTCCTTATCTTCTGATGTATGATTTATTCATCATGTCTTCAGCCACGTTATTCAGACTCATCGTCGGATGAGGATGAATAATATATATATTAATTAAATTGATTTGATTGTTGCCGCCGACGGCGGCTAGTTTATTGTGCACCCCATACTCATCCTGTGAGCGGTAGCGCAAAAGCATTACAGAGGGGCACAAAAGGTCTTTATCACACCTCATCTTAGATTATTACATAAACAATTTCTTCAATCCTTCACACCTTATAGATACAATGTCAGCTAGTTACAGAGAAAGTGCTAATTAAGGGATGTCTGATCCTGTTGTGGCTCGTCTTTGACCACAGAGGAGACGAGAGGAGAGTCATACCATACCTAAAGTGCGCCTGAGATCTGATTGATTTCCTTCAGTGTTTCGGGCTTCCTATGGAGCGAATTGAGGTTTTAGGAATGGTTATGAATCGAATTTAGGCTTCTATGAATTGATTTTTTAGTGTCTTAGGCTTCTAGGAATTGATATTTCAGTGTTTAAGGCTTCTATGAGTTGACTTTTTAGTGTTTTAGGCTTTTATGAATTGATTTTTCTGTTTTAGGCTTCTATGAATTCATTTTTCAGTGTTTTAGGCTTTATGGAGCGACTTGAGATTTTTAGGAACGGTTATGAATGGAATTTAGGCTTTTGTGAATTTATTTTTCAGTGTTTTGGGCTTCTATGGAGCGAATTGAGGTTTTTTAAATGGTTATGAATCGAAGTTAGGCTTCTAGTAATCGCTATAAAATAAACTTTGGCCTTTAATGAACTTGTTATGAATCGAAGAAGTCAAGGTATAAGCTACGGTTTGTTCAAATGAACGTGTTACCACTCTGAACAAGGAGTGAGTAATTATATATAGAACTACGGGCTCGCCATAGCCCGTGCTACCTGGAACTTTTTTGTTCCAGGTAGCGAATCTTAGACAACAACAACAAGGAGTGAGTGTTGTTCAAGTCCCTCTCCCTTCCCCTCATTAACTGCTACAACTTAGTATAACTTGACAATTTTACAAGCGTACAATATGAAGCGGTTTTTCTAATATAATTTTCTTGACATTTTTCTTGTATTTTTTTCTTAATTCATATCATTTGTCTTGAAATTCTTGTATATGGAGAATTGTCAATAGGTTCGTACAGCCTAACTAGAAGCGTCCGAAACTCGTCAAAAGCGACCTATTGTTTTCCAGCTCAACCCCACAAATAGCACACCGTATTTTGACGTATTAATCCCCCCTTAAAACCAAAAAACTTTTATATATATATACTAAAAATCACAATATCTCCGGCAAAAATTGATCTGACATCCCCGTTTTCTATACGTAGGGGTCCTCGAGTAGCTAAATTAGATTCGGGAAAAATTTAGTACGTCGGTTTAGCGACGTTGCGAACGCTAGAGAGAACTGGGGGTTTGCGTATCACTGCAGATTCTCATTAGTCTGAAAATGCGTACAATATTTTCCCCAAACCATCTCAATTTGAACGTAAACGTCGAAAGCAGCTAATGCGTCGATGCGTCGTTTAATTTTTGAGAATGATTTGAAAAATTGTCAAAATTAAACCGCATCGAGGATGAAAAAAAAAATAATGACCATTTTTCATTCTATCATTTCTAACCCAGGAGAAAATAGTGTGGAATATTTAGCCTAGGCAAAAATCACCCTATTTCACACCTATTTAAACCTATTTTACACCTATTTACACCTATTTAAACCTATTTTACACCTATTTAAACCTATTTTGCACCTATTTAAACCCATTTAACCTATTTTACACATATTTAAATATTTAAACCTATTTTACACCTATTTAAATATTTAAACCTATTTTACACCTATTTTATATTACACATATTTATGTTTATTTTACACATATTTAAATATTTAAACCTATTTTACACCTATTTAAATATTTAAACCTATTTTACACCTATTTAAACATTTAAGCCTATTTTATACCTATTTAAACATTGAAACCTATTTAAACATTTAAACCTATTTTACACCTATTTAAACCTATTTTACACCTATTTAAACCTGTTTTACACCTATTTTACAGAAGTGCAGCATCGTCGCCCGGGGAAACTGAGCAATTTGCGGGAATCGGCCGATATCGGAAGCGCAAGAAGCCCGCACACCAACTCCCGTTAATTATCGAGTATCACAGACCCAAGGGCACTCAAAATATTGGATTTCTATACGTAATTACATGTCTTGTAACCTGTAAATGAGTAGCGGAGAATACCAACATTTAATTCGATCTGCCATATGAGAGGTGTGATAGTATTGTGTAATATTTCCTTATTTATGGCTACTCATAGCGCAGTTGATAGAGCTTGGGGTATATATGTAAGGGTGGCATATATATATATATATATATATATATATATATATATATATATATATATATATATATATATATATATATATATATATATATATATGACATATTGCTGCAATAAGATATATACTCTTTCATTAATGAACTTATTAAATCACAGTCATGAGATTTTCACACTCACACACTTCCATATCATTTTCTTATCAACATATCCTTCCCAGGAAGGAAGGAACACACATCCATCCCGTCAGAAAAAGAAAACGGCAGCCTCTTCCAACTCAAGATGAATACAAGTTTCCGAACTCCAAACCAAACACCAGGAGTTTCCAGGCGGTGTTTGCATGAATATAAAGTTCGAGAATACATTATATCTTAAAAATACACACCTACGGTAAAAATTTTAGCATTCATTTTAATAATTCAGGACAAGAGAAGACGGGGAGACTAAAGTAAAAATAAAAAAATAATTTTTTTTTTTTTGGGGGGAGGGGAGGTTACATTGAGGTGCTTCCGGGGCTTAGCGTCCCCGCGGCCCGGTCGTCGACCAAGTTGCATGGCTGTTAAGGAACCACAAAATTGCCACTTTTTGATAGGATCATTTTTTGTATTTTTTTCCCACGATTTGTCACCAAATACATAGTTTTTGCTGTACTTTTCCCATCTAGTTTATAATCTAATTTTTTATTCATTATCAACTTACCAATACCCCCCCCCCCCACCCCCCTTACACATACACAAACACCCCATAGATAGTGAGCTAATAGAGACTTCCTTCACGGTAAATAAATTTGCACAGAAATAACCGAGAAGATAATTTAGAACTATACAGATTAACACCACAATATCCAGCCATGCTTTCACAGTGTCTCGAAGCGCAACAGAACATTTTGGGCTACCTAGGAAGAGGCACAATGTAGAACGTAGAACAGATACGGGAAATAGAACAAATAAAACGGAAATAGAACAATAAGGGAACGTTATATGCTTCAGGGATACAGGACAGAATCAGCTAGACAGACAGACACATCACGTGGGAAATGTGGATGAACGATTGCGTTATTAGATTACACTGGAGATAAGGGGAATAAACTGAAAATAAGATCTTGACTCGACTTAATGTGATCTTGACCGTCTTAATGTGATCTTGACCATCCTAATGTGATCTTGATCCGTCTTAATGTTATCTTGACCCGTCTTAACGTGATCTTGACCATCTTAATGTGATCTTGACTCGTCTTAATGTGATCTTGACCGTCTTAAAGTGATCTTGACCGTCTTAATGTGATCTTGACCCATCTTAATGTGATCTTGACCCGTCTTATGTGATCTTGACCGTCTTAATGTGATCTTGACCATCTTAATGTGATCTTGACCGTCTTAATGTGATCTTGACCGTCTTAATGTGATCTTGACCCGTCTTAATGTGATCTTGACCCGTCTTAATGTGATCTTGACCCGTCTTAATGTGATCTTGACCCGTCTTAATGTGATCTTGACCCGTCTTAACGTGATCTTGACCGTCTTAATGTGATCTTGACCATCTTAATGTGATCTTGACTCGTCTTAATGTTATCTTGACCGTCTTAATGTGATCTTGACTCGTCTTAATGTTATCTTGACCGTCTTAACGTGATCTTGACCGTCTTAATGTTATCTTGACCCGTCTTAACGTGATCTTGACCGTCTTAATGTTATCTTGACCCGTCTTATGTGATCTTGACCGTCTTAATGTGATCTTGACCCGTCTTAATGTTATCTTGACCGTCTTAATGTGATCTTGACCGTCTTAATGTGATCTTGACTCGTCTTAATGTGATCTTGACCGTCTTAATGTGATCTTGACCGTCTCAGTGTGATCTTGACCCGTCATAATGTGATCTTGACCGTCTTAATGTGATCTTGACTCGTCTTAATGTGATCTTGACCGTCTTAATGTGATCTTGACCGTCTTAATATGATCTTGACTCGTCATAATATGATACTAACCAGCTTCCCTTTCCACATATTCTCACCATCTCACATTCACCCATTCCACCGCCTCACACTCACCCTCCTACTCCTCACACCTTTCCCATCAATCCGTCGTCAATTTCATGACGCTCTTCAATCTCTTTCTTTCTAATCTTCCATCCCCGGGTCGCTACACACATGCAAATCAGACTGATCGAACACGGGTTAATATCATGAATTATTGTCCCCGTCCCGTCCCCACTTTACCTCCAGGCCCAGTCCCCTCACCTGCATTCCTATCACCCACCTGGTATGCACAAGGGGCCCTCTGGTCTGTCATACCCACTTGGCATGCACAGGGCCCTCGGGTCTGTCATACCCACTTGGCATGCACAGGGCCCTCTGGGCTGTCATACCCACCTGGCATGCACAGGGCGGCCCTCTGGTCTGTCATACCCACTTGGCATGCACAGGGGGGCCCTCGGGTCTGTCATACCCACTTGGCATGCACAGGGCCCTCTGGGCTGTCATACCCACCTGGTATGCACAGGGCCCTCTGGGCTGTCATACCCACTTGGCATGCACAGGGGGGCCCTCGGGTCTGTCATACCCATTTGGCATGCACAGGGCCCTCTGGGCTGTCATACCCACCTGGTATGCACAGGGCCCTCTGGGCTGTCATACCCACTTGGCATGCACAGGGGGCCCTCTGGTCTGCCATACCCACCTGGCATGCACAGAGGGGTATGGTCATACCCACTTGGCATATCCCCCCACTGTGGGGGGATAAGAGGAAGCCCCCCCCCCCCACACCACCAAGAGTGTGGGAGCAAGAGGAAGCCCCCACACCACCACAATGTATGTGGGAGTAAGAGGAAGCCCCCCCACACCACCACCAAGAGTGTGGGAGCAAGAGGAAGCCCCCCACACCACCACCAAGAGTGTGGGAGCAAGAGGAAGCCCTCCCCCACACCACCACCAAGAGTGTGGGAGCAAGAGGAAGCCCCCCCCCCACACCACCACCAAGAGTGTGGGAGCAAGAGGAAGCCCCCCCACACCACCACCAAGAGTGTGGGAGCAAGAGGAAGCCCCCCCCACACCACCACCAAGAGTGTGGGAGCAAGAGGAAGCCCCCCCCCACACCACCACCAAGAGTGTGGGAGCAAGAGGAAGCCCCCCCACACCACCACCAAGAGTGTGGGAGCAAGAGGAAGCCCCCCCACACCACCACCAAGAGTGTGGGAGCAAGAGGAAGCCCCCCACACCACCACCAAGAGTGTGGGAGCAAGAGGAAGCCCCCCCACACCACCACCAAGAGTGTGGGAGCAAGAGGAAGCCCCCCACACCACCACCAAGAGTGTGGGAGCAAGAGGAAGCCCCCCCACACCACCACCAAGAGTGAGGGAGCAAGAGGAAGCCCCCCCCCACACCACCACCAAGAGTGTGGGAGCAAGAGGAAGCCCCCCCACACCACCACCAAGAGTGTGGGAGCAAGAGGAAGCCCCCCCACACCACCACCAAGAGTGTGGGAGCAAGAGGAAGCCCCCCCACACCACCACCAAGAGTGTGGGAGCAAGAGGAAGCCCCCCCACACCACCACCAAGAGTGTGGGAGCAAGAGGAAGCCCCCCCACACCACCACCAAGAGTGAGGGGGCAAGAGGAAGCCCCCCCCCACACCACCACCAAGAGTGTGGGAGCAAGAGGAAGCCCCCCCACACCACCACCAAGAGTGTGGGAGCAAGAGCAAGCCCCCCCCACACCACCACCAAGAGTGTGGGAGCAAGAGGAAGCCCCCCCACACCACCACCAAGAGTGTGGGAGCAAGAGGAAGCCCCCCCACACCACCACCAAGAGTGTGGGAGCAAGAGGAAGCCCCCCACACCACCACCAAGAGTGTGGGAGCAAGAGGAAGCCCCCCCACACCACCACCAAGAGTGTGGGAGCAAGAGGAAGCCCCCCCACACCACCACCAAGAGTGTGGGAGCAAGAGGAAGCCCCCCCACACCACCACCAAGAGTGTGGGAGCAAGAGGAAGCCCCCCACACCACCACCAAGAGTGTGGGAGCAAGAGGAAGCCCCCCCACACCACCACCAAGAGTGTGGGAGCAAGAGGAAGCCCCCCCACACCACCACCAAGAGTGTGGGAGCAAGAGGAAGCCCCCCACACCACCACCAAGAGTGTGGGAGCAAGAGGAAGCCCCCCACACCACCACCAAGAGTGTGGGAGCAAGAGGAAGCCCCCCACACCACCACCAAGAGTGTGGGAGCAAGAGGAAGCCCCCCACACCACCACCAAGAGTGTGGGAGCAAGAGGAAGCCCCCCACACACCACCACCACAGAAAAGCAACGGATAATACAAGCTCGTCTACTCACGACCTTCAACAGAGAGCAAAGGTCAAACGTACAGGAAATGACATTGTTTGAACACCACCAGAGATCAGCCCCACAGTGTAGGTAGCAGTGAACTAGAGACCCCACAGTGTAGGTAGCAGTGAACTAGAGACCCCACAGTGTAGGTAGCAGTGAACTAGAGACCCTACAGTGTAGGTAGCAGTGAACTAGAGACCCCACAGTGTAGGTAGCAGTGAATCAGGCCCCCACAGTGTAGGTAGCAGTGAATCAGGCCCCCACAGTGTAGGTAGCAGTGAATCAGGCCCCCACAGTGTAGGTAGCAGTGAATCAGGACCCCACAGTGTAGGTAGCAGTGAACTAGAGACCCCACAGTGTAGGTAGCAGTGAACTAGAGACCCCACAGTGTAGGTAGCAGTGAATCAGGACCCCACAGTGTAGGTAGCAGTGAATCAGGACCCCACAGTGTAGGTAGCAGTGAATCAGGACCCCACAGTGTAGGTAGCAGTGAATCAGGACCCCACAGTGTAGGTAGCAGTGAATCAGGACCCCACAGTGTAGGTAGCAGTGAACTAGAGACCCCACAGTGTAGGTAGCAGTGAATCAGGACCCCACAGTGTAGGTAGCAGTGAATCAGGACCCCACAGTGTAGGTAGCAGTGAATCAGGCCCCCACAGTGTAGGTAGCAGTGAACTAGAGACCCCACAGTGTAGGTAGCAGTGAACTAGAGACCCCACAGTGTAGGTAGCAGTGAACTAGAGACCCCACAGTGTAGGCAACAGTGAACTAGAGACCCCACAGTGTAGGCAACAGTGAACTAGAGACCCCACAGTGTAGGCAACAGTGAACCATACACAATCACTACCTTGCGTTACCTTTCGATGATTTCGGAGCCCAATGTTCCCGCGGCCCGGTCTTCGACCAGACCTCTTGGTTGCTGGACTGGTCAACCAGGCTGTTGGACGCGGCTGCTCGCAGCCTGACGTATGAGTCACAGCCAGGTTGATCAGGTATCCTTTGGAGGTGCTTATCCAGTTCTCTCTTGAACACTGTGAGGGGTCGGCCAGTTATGCCCCTTATGTGTAGTGGAAGCGTGTTGAACAGTCTCGGGCCTCTGATGTTGATAGAGTTCTCTCTCAGAGTACCTGTTGCACCTCTGCTCTTCAACGGGGGCATTCTGCACATCCTGCCATGCCTTCTGGTCTCATGTGATGTTATTTCTGTGTGCAGGTTTGGGACCAGCCCCTCTAATATTTTCCAAGTGTAAATTATTATGTACCTCTCCCGCCTGCGCTCAAGAGAATACAGATTTTGGCTCTTTAGTCGGTCCCAATAGTTTAGATGTTTTACTGATTGGATTCTAGCAGTAAAGGATCTCTGCACGCTCTCCAGGTTAGCAGTTTCTCCAGCTTTGAAAGGTGCTGTCATTGTGCAGCAGTACTCCACTCTAGAGAACATTAGCGTCTTGAAAAGTATTGATCAATGGTATTGCACTAACCACAATTACAAGAATGTTATCTAAATGGGTATCATGACTGGTATGCATATATAAACGTATCATCATTCGTATGCTATATACAAACTACCACCTGGTTAGCATTATTAATGGGTGGCAACGTCTGTGGTAGAACAACCAAAAAAACTCCATCGCAACCTAACTACCATCTTCACTACCACCACCACCAACAACCAACTACCATTAAATAGTCCCATAAAAAAATCCAACAGCAACAGCTCCTTGACCACCACCACCACCACCAACATCCACCACCACCAACAACAACCACCACCTCCCGTATATCACCAAACTACCACCAACCACCACCAACCACCAACCACGGGTGGTCAACCAGCGGAATGCACTGAAAAAAAAATGAAGTTGAAGAAGCCACTTTCATTCACAGCTTCGTGGCCGGATTCGACAAAGAATTCGAACACCAGAACAGTTCAAAAGTAAAACAGCAGGTAAATCGAGACTAGTACGAAGGGAAAGGAAAGGGAAGGGAAGGGAAGGGAAGGGAAGGGGGAGATGTTATAAAAAGCTACTCACCTAAACACTATACCAACCACTATATCACATTCCCACATTGATCACTATGAAAGATTATTATTTCCAAAACATTTCAACCCGCGAGCAACCCTTACGAAACACACACACTCCCTGTCTGCCTGTCCCCTCTACAGCACCCCAGGTACAAACACACCATCGCAATAGCGGCGTGTTGCTGAGGTGTCCAGCTTACCACCTCAGGGTGTCAACAAGAATGCTGTAGAGGCATTTCCTCTACAGTAACACCTTACGGTATGGCGCTATGAGTCACCTCTAACTCGTCCCTTCGCTATCTCGCAGTGGTAATATATATATATATATATATATATATATATATATATATATATATATATATATATATATATATATATATATATATATATATATATATATATAGATATATATATATATATATATCCCAGAGTTCCATGGAAGGTTATCTTTGCAAGATTGCAATAGATACTGAAAACATACTTTTATTTAGGGGTGTTAAGAACCATAGTCTCTTAAAATTATCTAAGGATCTAGCACCATGATAACTGTATAGTCTTGGTATATTCTATCATGTCCTAGTGTATTCTATCATGTCCTAGTGTATTCTATCATGTCCTAGTGTATTCTATCATGTTCCTAGTGTATTCTATCATGTCCTAGTGTATTCTATCATGTCCTAGTGTATTCTATCATGTCCTAGTGTATTCTATCATGTCCTAGTGTATTCTATCATGTTCCTAGTGTATTCTATCATATCCTAGTGTATTCTATCATGTTCCTAGTGTATTCTATCACGTCCTAGTGTATTCTATCATGTTCCTAGTGTATTCTATCATGTTCCTAGGGAATTCTATCATGTCCTAGTGTATTCTATCATGTTCCTAGTGTATTCTATCATGTTCCTAGTGAATTCTATCATGTCCTAGTGTATTCTATCATGTTCCTAGTGTATTCTATCATGTTCCTAGTGTATTCTATCACGTCCTAGTGTATTCTATCACGTCCTAGTGTATTCTATCACGTCCTAGTGTATTCTATCACGTCCTAGTGTATTCTATCATGTCCTAGTGTATTCTATCATGTCCTAGTGTATTCTATCACGTCCTAGTGTATTCTATCACGTCCTAGTGTATTCTATCACGTCCTAGTGTATTCTATCACGTCCTTATCACAGTCCAGCAGTACAAAGATATCAACTTTAACAATGATGAAGGGCTAAATTTAGATATCGATTCAATTTTAACCATACCAACCAGAGAATTTAAACCATCTCATTATTACCCGGTGGAGGCGGTAACGATTGGGTAGGGTTTCTGTCACCCTGATGCACCTGTTCACCTAGCAGTAAATAGGTATACCTGGGAGTTAGCTACTACGGCTGTTGCTTCCTGGGGGTGTGTAACAAAAAAAAAAAAGAGGCCTGGTCGAGGACCGGGCCGCGGGGATGCTAAGACCCGAAATCATCTCAAGATAACTTCAAGATAACTTCAAGATAAGATAACCCAAATTCCCGTTGAATTAATTTGGTGTTGGGTTTAATTAAGGCCTATCAACCTCTGGAGGGTTATTAATTAAGGCTTATCAACCTCTGGAGGGTTATTAATTAAGGCTTATCAACCTCTGGAGGGTTATTAATTAAGGCCTATCAACCTCTGGAGGGATATTAATTAAGGCTTATCAACCTCTGGAGGGTTATTAAGGCCTATCAACCTCTGGAGGGTTATTAAGGCCTATCAATCTCTGGAGGGTTATTAAGGCCTATCAACCTCTGGAGGGTTATTAAGGCCTATCAACCTCTGGAGGGTTATTAAGGCCTATCAACCTCTGGAGGGTTATTAAGGCCTATCAACCTCTGGAGGGTTATTAAGGCCTATCAACCTCTGGAGGGTTATTAAGGCCTATCAACCTCTGAAGGGTTATTAAGGCCTATCAACCTCTGGAGGGTTATTAAGGCCTATCAACCTCTGGAGGGTTATTAAGGCCTATCAACCCCTGGAGGGTTATTAAGGTCTATCAACCCCTGGAGGGTTATTAAGGCCTATCAACCTCTGGAGGGTTATTAAGGCCTATCAACCTCTGGAGGGTTATTAAGGCCCATCAACCTCTGGAGGGTTATTAAGGCCTATCAACCTCTGGAGGGTTATTAAGGCCTATCAACCTCTGGAGGGTTATTAAGGCCTATCAACCTCTGGAGGGTTATTAAGGCCTATCAACCTCTGGAGGGTTATTAAGGCCTATCAACCTCTGGAGGGTTATTAAGGCCTATCAACCTCTGGAGGGTTATTAAGGCCTATCAACCTCTGGAGGGTTATTAAGGCCTATCAAGCTCTGGAGGGTTATTAAGGCCTATCAACCTCTGGAGGGTTATTAAGGCCTATCAACCTCTGGAGGGTTATTAAGGCCTATCAACCTCTGGAGGGTTATTAAGGCCTATCAACCTCTGGAGGGTTATTAAGGCCTATCAACCTCTGGAGGGTTATTAAGGCCTATCAAACTCTGGAGGGTTATTAAGGCCTATCAACCTCTGGAGGGTTATTAAGGCCTATCAACCTCTGGAGGGTTATTAAGGCCTATCAACCTCTGGAGGGTTATTAAGGCCTATCAACCTCTGGAGGGTTATTAAGACCACCATAATTGCTTACTGACCAATTAGGAAGTATACATTAGTCCTACACTCTACTTAGGACTCAAGTGTACTTTCAGTGTGAGTATATACCATTTGATTGACAGTTGAGAGGCGGGACCAAAGAGCCAGAGCTCAACCCCCGCAAGCACAACCTTGGTAAGTACAACTAGGTAAGTACTTCCCACAGTACACCCACAGAAATACCCACACACTCCCACAGTACACCCACAGAAATACCCACATCTCCCACAGTACACCCACAGAAATACCCACATCTCCCACAGTACACCCACAGAAATACCCACATCTCCCACAGTACACCCACAGAAATACCCACACACTCCCACAGTACACCCACAGAAATACCCACATCTCCCACAGTACACCCACAGAAATACCCACATCTCCCACAGTACACCCACAGAAATACCCACATCTCCCACAGTACACCCACAGAAATACCCACATTTCCCACAGTACACCCACAGAAATACCCACATTTCCCACAGTACACCCACAGAAATACCCACATCTCCCACAGAAATACCCATACCACGCACAGAAATACCCACATCTCCCTCAGTACACCTACAGAAATACCCACATCTCCCACAGTACCCCCACAGAAATACCCACATCTTTCACAGTACCCCCACATAAATACCCACACTTCCCACAGTACACCCAAAGAAATACCCACACGTCCCACAGTACACCCACAGAAATACCCACATCTCCCAGAGGTTTAAATAGGTACACTTCTTAAATTCCATTCCTTCTTCTGTGGGGTTTACGCAGGTTAACACCACAGAGAGTTTGCACAAGAGCTGTATGCACCAAGAGTTTCCCGCTCTTGCCAGCAGGCTGTCAAGAGCTGAGAGTGCGACTGCCGCCAGGAGGGGGTTAAGCCCCCCCGGCCCCCTGGTTCGTCTTTTATTCGATTCCTGTGTTGAATTCTTGGAAAAATTCCTCTTATCTTGCTAGTTAAAACCTAATCATATATTTTGACTTCGGTTATGCTGTTGGGAATTTTACATATATATAGTTCTCTAGCAACGAAACATCAATATATATTATATATATATATATATATATATATATATATATATATATGCAAACAAGCCTGAATGGTCCCCAGGACTATATACAACTGAAAACTCACACCCCAGAAGTGACTCGAACCCATACTCCCACAACTGGTATGTACAGGGACGCCTTAATCCGCTTGACCATCACGACCGGACATAAGGAAGTGATAGCCGAGGCTATATGAACCACTTCCCCGCCGGCACTCGGATGGTAATCTTGGGCATAGCATTTTATCAAATCACCTCATTCTTTGGGGCACACGTGAGGAACACAAATGCAAACAAGCCTGAATGGTCCCCAGGACTATATACAACTGAAAACTCACACCCCAGAAGTGACTCGAACCCATACTCCCACAACTGGTATGTACAGGGACGCCTTAATCCGCTTGACCATCACGACCGGACATAAGGAAGTGATAGCCGAGGCTATATGAACCACTTCCCCGCCGGCACTCGGATGGTAATCTTGGGCATAGCATTTTATCAAATCACCTCATTCTTTGGGGCACACGTGAGGAACACAAATGCAAACAAGCCTGAATGGTCCCCAGGACTATATACAACTGAAAACTCACACCCCAGAAGTGACTCGAACCCATACTCCCACAACTGGTATGTACAGGGACGCCTTAATCCGCTTGACCATCACGACCGGACATAAGGAAGTGATAGCCGAGGCTATATGAACCACTTCCCCGCCGGCACTCGGATGGTAATCTTGGGCATAGCATTTTATCAAATCACCTCATTCTTTGGGGCACACGTGAGGAACACAAATGCAAACAAGCCTGAATGGTCCCCAGGACTATATACAACTGAAAACTCACACCCCAGAAGTGACTCGAACCCATACTCCCACAACTGGTATGTACAGGGACTTTTGTGTTCCTCACGTGTGCCCCAAAGAATGAGGTGATTTGATAAAATGCTATGCCCAAGATTACCATCCGAGTGCCGGCGGGGAAGTGGTTCATATAGCCTCGGCTATCACTTCCTTATGTCCGGTCGTGATGGTCAAGCGGATTAAGGCGTCCCTGTACATACCAGTTGTGGGAGTATGGGTTCGAGTCACTTCTGGGGTGTGAGTTTTCAGTTATATATATATATATATATATATATATATATATATATATATATATATATATATATATATATATATATATATATATATATATATTAGTATATTTTGGTAGCAGTCTTTCCTGTAGACATACATTATTAAATATGACCGAAAAAGTAAGATTAATAATTCTAACACGAATTTTCTCAATCTTTCGTACATTTCTTTTCACTGTTGGAGGTAATTCAAAAATCAATTCTCCAAAATTCATTTTTATTTCTAGTCTGACGCGACACGAGCGCGTTTCGTAAGACTTATTACATTTTCAAAGATGTAAAAAATGTAATAAGATCTTTGAAACTGTAATAAGTTTTACGAAACGCGCTTGTGTCGCGTCAGACTAGAAATAAAAATGAATTTTGGAGAATTGATTTTTGAATTACCTCCAACAGTGAAAAGAAATGTACGAAAGATTGAGAAAATTCGTGTTAGAATTATTAATCTTACTTTTTCGGTCATATTTAATAATGTATATATATATATATATATATATATATATATATATATATATATATATATATATATATATATATATATATATATATATATATATATGTGTGTGTGTGTGAACCGAAAAGGTCCATATATTCCAGCAGGCGGCCTGGCGTCTTAATTTGAGCCCTTATCAATTAAGTCGTCTTAGAGCGCTAGTGAAACCATACATGTATTTCCTCTCATCAGTTCCGAAAGAAGATGGGATGGGGCGGGGGGGGGGGGGGGGTTAAAAAAAAAGAGTTAGGGAGGATTTTTTAAAATTAAATAAACATATTTTTCTGTATGAGATACTTTTGAGGGAATATTTTGTGATGTACTGAGCACTCACACACACACTGTCTGTCTCTCTCTGTCTGTCTGTCTCTGTCTCTCTCTCTCTCTCTCTCTCTCTCTCTCTCTCTCTCTCTCTCTCTCTCTCACTCTCTCTCTCTCTCTCTCTCTCTCTCTCTCTCTCTCTCCCTCTCTCTCTCCCTCTCTCTCTCTCTCTCTCTCCTCCAACAGTGGTCTGAGACTACATAGCCTCCCTACCAAGCCTGGCTGCTATCCACTTGGCCCTGGCAGCCCCAAGTTTTGAAGGATATCTCTCTCTCTCTCTCTCTCTCTCTCTCTCTCTCTCTCTCTCTCTCTCTCTCTCTCTCTCCTCCAACAGTGGTCTAAGACTACATAGCCTCCCTAGCAAGCCTGGCTGCTATCCACTTGGCCCTGGCAGCCCCAAGTTTTGAAGGATAATTTAAAAGCTTTTACCTGCGTGTTCTAAAGTTAGGGGGGCAGGAATAATAATAATAAACTTGCTTCCAAAACTCACGAACTTGGCACTCTGGTGTCAGGGAGGGCCAGCTGGTGTCATGGCACTTTGGAGTCAAAGGACGAACCGGCGGAAGAAGCCCCCACGCCCACACCCATGCCGTGGGCGGCGGGTGAAAGTTTCCCAAGAAAAAGGAAAGACAACAAAGGGCGTGGTTGGAGAAACAGGCTGATGGATCAAAGGGGGAGAGAGAGAGAGGGAGGGGAGAGAGAGAGAGAGAGAGAGAGAGAGAGAGAGAGAGAGAGAGAGAGAGAGAGAGAGAGAGAGAGAGAGAGAGAGAGAGAGAGAGAGAGAGACAGAGAGAGACAGAGAGAGACAGAGAGAGACAGAGAGAGACAGAGAGAGAGACAGAGACAGAGAGAAGACCAACAGGTGATGACGCATTTAAAGTCGAATCATAAAAATTGAACTACAAAAAAAATAATGATTGATAAATAAGAAAGATAAAATGCGAGAAGGAGGCAGCGAGGGGAGGAAATGATAGAGGAAGAGGAAATAGGGAAATGAGAGGGAAATGCGAGAGTTGAAAAGGCACGGGGGGAAATGTGATTACTTGAATGTATGTCGGGGCAGCCTCCAAGATGGGAGAGGGGAGAGAGAGAGAGAGAGAGAGAGAGAGAGAGAGAGAGAGAGAGAGAGAGAGAGAGAGAGAGAGAGAGAGAGAGAGAGAGAGAGAGACAGAGAGACACAGAGAGACAGAGAGACACAGAGAGACAGAGAGAGAGACAGAGAGAGAGAGAGACAGTGAGAGACAGAGAGAGATAAAGATAGTGAGTGAGTTAGTAACTACTGATAGTTACACTGTGAGGACTTCGTAACTGCTTCGTGAATCTGGCCCCAGGTCGACTGACCACGTGAAGGCTCTGACACACAGTTGGCTACAGGCTCATCCTCTTCCTTATATGACAGTTACCTAATGTTGTTAATGAATAAATTCTATTCCTACTGATGCATATAATAGGCTCATGAAATAAATAGATCTCAAAGAGTAGGTTTCAACTTAGCTGAGGTAGGATAACAGCTCTTGATTGCAGTTTCATCAGGTTCCTTATATGATAGTTCCCTATGTGATAGTTTCAAAGTACATTGTCATGATATAAATGAGTTTCTAGGAGCAGGTTTCAGATGAGCTAAGGTAGGATAACAGCTCTTGCTTGCAATTTCACTAGACACATCACTTGACATACCTTATGAACCCTAGTCTTAGTTAAAAAACGATTATATATATATATATATATATATATATATATATATATATATATATATATATATATATATATATATATATATATATATATATATAAGCCTGAATGGTCCCCAGGACTATATGCGACTGAAAACTCACACCCCATAAGTGACTCGAACCCATACTCCCAGGAGCAACGCAACTGGTAACTACAGGACGCCTTAATCCGCTTGACCATCACGACCTGGACAATAAGGAAGTGATAGCCGAAGCTATTTGAACCACTTCCTCGCCGGCACTCGGATGGTAATCTTGGGCATAGCATTTTATCAAATCACCTCATTCCCCAGCATGCAATCTCCCTTCCCCACAAACCAAACTTTCCCTTCAACCCTTCCATCCCAAAATAACACCCCCTCCCTCAATCTCAACCTTCCCTTACCCCTCCCTACCTCCCCCTCTCCCTCTGGAGGGGGAGGGATTAACAACACGTCACCATCGGATTTACAAGCACGGTAATCCCTTCTAGCCTAAACAAATCTACCGGATTTACTTACTGAGGCCCAGGCTTGCCCTGGAGAAGCTTAACACTCTGATGCCACCCACCCAACACATAAGGTTTCAAATACCTTTCAGGTGACGTAGAAATGTCGCCCAAAACGACCAGGAGGTGTATAGCACTATCCTGGTCCACTCTACCGTGGCTATCGGCTTAGGGCGGTCACCATCTCCCTCCCAATTCTACCTTCAAGTCGCCTGAATCCACAAAAACATATTACGTTCGAAGATCTTGAGGTAAAACAGGGAGTTTCCACTCTCGGGACCTCCGTCAAGAGCAAACAGGGGGAGCAGGCAAAGGAAGGAAAGCAGGCAAGGGAAGTAGGCAAGGTAGGGAAGCAGGCAAGGTAGGGAAGCAGGCAAGGCAGGGGAAGCAGGCAAGACAGGGAAAGCAGGCATTTAGGCAAAACCAAAGATAGGTAAATGGGTTCTTCCTTGAGGTTACCTTGAGATGATTTCGGGGCTTTAGTGTCCCCGCGGCCCGGTCCTCGACCAGGCCTCCACCCCCAGGAAGCAGCCCGTGACAGCTGACTAACTCCCCTGTACCTATTCACTGCTAGGTAGCAGGGACATCAGGGTGAAAGAAACTCTGCCCATTATTTCTCGCCGGCGCCCGGGATCGAACCTGGGACCACAGGATCACGTGTCCAGCGTGCTGTCCGCTCAGCCTCTTGCGCCACCAGGAACAACAGAAGAACGCTTCGAGGAATGACAGCAGTGAATGACAGCCTCCAGGAATGACAGCAGTGAATGACAGCCTCCAGGAATGACAGCAGTGAATGACAGCCTCCAGGAATGACAGCAGTGAATGACAGCCTCCAGGAATGACAGCAGTGAATGACAGCCTCCAGGAATGACAGCAGTGAATGACAGCCTCCAGGAATGACAGCAGTGAATGACAGCCTCCAGGAATGACAGCAGTGAATGACAGCCTCCAGGAATGACAGCAGTGAATGACAGCAGTGAATGACAGCCTCCAGGAATGACAGCCTCCAGGAATGACAGCAGTGAATGACAGCAGTGAATGACTGCCTCCAGGAATGACAGCAGTGAATGACAACCTCCAGGAATGATAGCCTCCAGGAATGACAGCAGTGAATGACAGCCTCCAGGAATGACAGCCTCCAGGAATGACATCCTTCAACCAGCGGTATGACACCGGTGTCATACCGCCAGTTGGCACCAGTGCCATTCAACGTGGAAATGCCTATTAGATATTACTGGCAGTTGGCACCTGGCACCCAGGGCACTGACACAAGGGCAGTGTCATTTCCTTTTAATGGGTGGCACTGTCATATTGTGACAGGGCAGTAGGTGGGGTAGATAAAAGGTAGATGCTTAAGGGGTAGATGAATGAGAACGTGTAGATAGAAGAAGGGGTAGATGATACAGGGGCAGAGGGGGAATATATGATAAAGAGGAAGTGAATGAGTAGATAAATGAGGGGAAGGAGTAGAAGACATAAGAGAGGAGGGGATAGCGAATAGGAGAAAGAGAGGGAGAGTTGGCGAACGAAAGGGAAGGAGGAACAGAGGAACAGGAAGAAACGGGGAATGAGAGGGTGAGATGATAGGGAAAGGGGACGTTTGAAAGGAAGTGGTGGGAGAGAGGAGAGAGAGAGAGAGAGAGAGAGAGAGAGAGAGAGAGAGAGAGAGAGAGAGAGAGAGAGGGGGGGGGGAACAGGTGAAAAAGGAAAGAGGGGATACAGGAAGATGGTGATGAGAAAGAGGGGAGAGATAATTTAATCAGGGGGAAACAGGTCTATATATAGCTGTACACAAGGCAAATGTCAGGAAGTGTATGTATATATATATATATATATATATATATATATATATATATATATATATATATATATATATATATATATATATATATATATATGTCGTACCTAGTAGCCAGAACTCACTTCTCAGCCTACTATGCAAGGCCAAATTTGCCTAGTAAGCCAAGTTTTCATGAATTAATTGTTTTTCGACTACCTAACCTACCTAACCTAACCTAACCTAACTTTTTCGGCTACCTAACCAAACCTAACCTATAAAGATAGGTTAGGTTAGGTTAGGTAGGGTTGGTTAGGTTCGGTCATATATCTACGTTAATTTTAACTCCAATAAAAAAAAATTGACCTCATATATAATGAAATGGGTAGCTTTATCATTTCATAAGAAAAAAATTAGAAAAAATATAATAATTCAGGAAAACTTGGCTTATTAGGCAAATCGGGCCTTGAATAGTAGGCCAAAAAGTGAGTTCTGGCTACTAGGTACGACATATATATATATATATATAAAAGAACTCTAATTGACCCGGCCAGGATTCGAACCCATGCCGTCCAGGATCAATTTTGAATTACAGATTTATAATACAATAGATCAAAGTTGACCTCCCGGGCAGGTGAGGTCAAAATTGACCTCGCGGGCAAGTGAGGTCAAAGTTGACCTTGCGGGCAGGTGGTTAACCTGACCCCGAGGGGGAAATGGAATTAAAATTTCGATGAGACTCTAATTGGCGTAGCAAATTTCCCGCGTAATTTGATTATTTAGCGCGGGCGAATGTGTACCAGCCTAGTTGTGCTTGTGGGAAGGTTGAGCTCCGGCTGTGTGGCCCCGCCTCTCAACCGTCAATCACTTGTTACACAATTGTTAACTACCCTAACACTTCGTTTGAGTACTGATGATATCCTCTTTTGCTATGGGTTTCGGGAGACAGTTCGGTGTGATATCAACCCCCAGGTCTATCCACCTGAGTCTTGAAGGATTGAATCTCTCAACTGATACCTTGTGTTCAGCCTCCTGTTCCCTTCACCTGCGTGCAGTCATCTACACTTACTTGAGTTAAACTCTAGTAGTCATTTATTGGGCCATTCCT
>NC_091236.1:11345168-11359726 GCF_040958095.1 Procambarus clarkii
TTTTTTCATGGGAAAGGTGTTGAGGTTTAGGAGAAATGGGAAGGGGGTAGGAAGGGAGGGTAGGGATAACAACTTAACCACCACAGGGGAACAGTTCTGTCTAAGGGGAGAGAGAGGGGGTAAAGGGGGAGATAGGGGTGAGTGGAGAGGAAGGGGTCGAACGAACAACTATTGATTGACAGTTGAGAGACGGGACCAAAGAGCCAGAGCTCAACCCCGCAAGCACAACTAGATGAGTACAACTAGGTGGGGTGAGTACACACACAAAACTCACTTTCTCTTACCGGAAAAAAAACACGAATAAATCGCTGGCAAACACCAGAATAAAACGAGTGAATCCATTATAGTGCCAACAAAAACTGGCACCGGAGTGTCACGCACGCTACCCTAACAGGCACTCAGAGAAGGCACTCACAGAAGGCCCTCCAAACTTCGCACTTAGAGAGAGAGAGAGAGAGAGAGAGAGAGAGAGAGAGAGAGAGAGAGAGAGAGAGAGAGAGAGAGAGAGAGAGAGAGAGAGAGAGAGAGACAGAGAGAGAGAGACAGAGAGAGACAGAGAGAGAGAGAGACAGAGAGAGAGAGACAGAGAGAGAGAGACAGAGAGAGACAGAGAGAGAGAGAGACAGAGAGAGAGAGAAAGAGAGAGAGAGAGAGAGAGAGAGAGAGAGAGAGAGAGAGAGAGAGAGAGAGAGAGAGAGAGAGAGAGAGAGAGAGAGAGAGAGACAGACAGAGAGAGAGAGAGACAGAGAGAGAGACAGACAGAGAGAGAGAGAGACAGAGAGAGAGAGAGACAGAGAGAGAGAGAGACAGAGAGAGAGAGACAGACAGAGAGAGAGAGAGAGACAGAGAGAGAGAGAGAGACAGAGAGAGAGAGAACTTCAGACCACCTGAAATTCTTCAAGAAATTAGAGATGTCAATATATATAACACGAGGCCATTAATGGGCACTCAGAAAACGAAGAAGTGAAAATCTCACCATCAATGGGGTGTATGGCGACTTTCATGAATGGGGGTGACGAATTACCCATTAGTCACAAACGCCCATTAACCAAATCACAATGTTGTACCTCATTTAATGAGGTGCTGTGACTAGCTCCCATTACAATGGGTGCGGTATTACCCATCAGGCCAGTACTCATTTTGAGTACTCAGTACTCATAACCCATCATGTCAGTACTCACCATGATGGGTCATACTACTGCTTCCCTGAGGAACACCCTGACTCACTGGTGAGTAAAGTGAGTAAATGACACGCTGAAGAGGTCATATATCAGTTTAATTGACTCATATACATGAGTAATGAGACCCAATTCAGAGGCGAGCTAATGGGCGGTGAACTCCCGCTTGGGGCACAATAATAGGTGTAATAGTGACCATTAATTTGTGATTCAACAGAGTTTTTTTTATGGTTAATGGAGATGTTAAATATACTGTAAATCAGAATTTTTTTCAAAATGGGACAAGTTCCGGTATTTAATCTGCTAGCAGGGTCGAGCTTCAGTTCTTGGACCTCGCCTCTCCACCCCTACAGGTCTTTAATACAATGACACCCGACCATTGTAGATTCTTAATGGGCTAACCTCATTTGACTCATTTCATTTTCATATTAATTTCAAGCTAAACACAGTACGAAAGTAACATCTCTATGGCTCATCTGTTTCTCAAGTTAATCTAGTTTGTCGTCCTGTTAGTGAGTATTTTATATGTCTCGATCATGTCTCCTTTGTTTCTTATAATTTTTATTGCAGTGTTAGGTACGGATCATCTCCTTCACCATCGCACGTAATGTCTAAGACATCTTGAAAACTTCTCTCCAACTATTCAATTTACCCTGAATGCTTTTTGATACGGCTGCATATTCTAGGATTAGTCTCACGTAGGTGATGCACGATTATGTTAACGCCTTGGGTGATGTTCTGATGCTCGTCAGCCTAAGAGCATTCTGCTGATGTTATTTCATCAATGTGTGCCACTGAAGATAGACTTGCTGCTACATCTTATTTTATTTTTGTCTACGGGCTCGCCATAGCCCGTGCTACTTGGAACTTATTGTTCCAGGTAGTGAATCTTAAACAACAACAACACCTTATTTTGGGGCCTTTTCCTCTAAACTATTCTGTGTGTGTGTGTGTGTGTGTGTGTGTGTGTGTGTGTGTGTGTGTGTGTGTGTGTGTGTGTGTGTGTGTGTGTGTGTGCGCGCGTGCGCGTGCGTGCGTGTTAAGATCAAACCTGACAGGAAAAATATAAAAAGTAGACTAACAAGGGTAATTTAGTTAATAACTTAATATAAAATGAAATACTCACGATTTACCTTAATCGACTTTACCTCCCTCTCCCTTCCTCCCTCCCTCCCCTTTCTCTCCCTTCCTCTCTCCCTCCCTCCCTTTCTCTCCCTCTCTCCCTCCCTTCCCCTTCGTTTCTCTTCCTTTCAATACATTTCCTCCCTTTATCCTCTTCCTGCCTTTCCCCATCTACCTTCTCTCCCCCCACGAGGTCCCCTCCCCTAACCTTACCCCTTCCCTTACCCATATAACCCCTTCAAGTAAAGGCAGACAACTCAACTTTCTTCCTCCCAAAATTCCTTTATTCCCAATATACGAGTTAAGACTTCCGCCAGTGGGTAGTTGAAGAGGGTGAAGGGGGAGGGGAAGGGTGAGGGAAAAGGGGGGGTGTGGGGTTAGGGTAAGGGAGGGGTAAGGGAGGGGTGGTTTAGCTGTCACTGGTTCGTGTGTGTCGGTCGTAACTTCCTGTTGGTGCCACACAATTTAGAAGCGAGCTCTGCCACGCACTAAGCGGCGTATACGCGTAGGTATTAACGCAAATATAACGTCTGAGAGATATGCCAGGTGTGTGTGTGTGTGTGTGTGTGTGTGTGTGTGTGTGTGTGTGTGTGTGTGTGTGTGTGTGTGTGTGTGTGTGTGTGTGTGCGTGCGTGCGCGTGCGTGCGTGTGTGTGTGTACTCACCTAGTTGTGTTTGCGGGGGTTGAGCTCTGGCTCTTTGTGCTCGTCGTGTGTGCTTCCTGTGTGTGTTTGTGTGTGCGTGTGCGTGTGTGTGCGTGTGCGTGTGCGTGTGTGTGCGTGTGCGTGTGTGTGCGTGTGCGTGTGTGTGCGTGTGCGTGTGTGTGCGCGTGCGTGCGCGCGCGTGTATGTGCGCGTGTGTGTAGGTGTGATTACCTAGGTGTCATTACCTAAGTGTAGTTACAGGATGAGAGCTACGCTCGTGGTGTCCCGTCTTCCCAGCACTCTTTGTCGTATAACGCTTTGATGCTGTATGGATTCACCTAGATGTGCCTGCAGGATCGAGCATTAGCTCTAGAGCCCCGCCTTTCCATCTCCTGGAAGCGTTTAAGCAAAAAAAAAAATACTTCTCATCATTTTTTTGAGGGTGTTTATTAAAATAAAATAAAAAAAGTGAATGTGTGCCGACAGGATTAAGCTGTTAGCTCTTGGGCCCCGCCTTTCTCATTGGCGATTGTCTAATGTACTGATTCCCGACCTATTTTCCTCAATATCACAACTACTACTTCATTCTAACACATATACACATCCCCACGAAGCATCCCGTAGTAACTGTCTAACTCCCAGGTACCTATTTACTGCTAGGTGAATAGGGGAATCAGGTGAAAGAAACTGCCCATTTGTTACTACTTCGACCGGGAAGCGAACCCGGGTCCTTAGGACTACATGAGAGAGAGAGAGAGAGAGAGAGAGAGAGAGAGAGAGAGAGAGAGAGAGAGAGAGAGAGAGAGAGAGAGAGAGAGAGAGAGAGACAGAGAGAGGGGTTGGGGGGAGGCTGGGGGGAGAGGCTGAAGGGGGGGGAGGCTGGGGGGGGGGGAGAACAGGGCCATACACCCCCCTCTGCATCATTTCCTAAGATTAATGAGGTGTTTATTTAAAGCTGTGGATGTTTTTTAATGGCTTTACTTACGACAGCAAAATGGGGGTTGGCCCCTGGTGAGGGAGCTAATGATGGGGAGGATGGTAATGGGGGACACGATGATAGCAAGAAATTATGGGAGATGAAGATAGATATGGGGGAGACGATGATTCGTAGCTGATGGGTAGGTGACCTGGTCGACGACCGGGCCGCGGGGACGCTAAGCCCCGGACGCACCTCAAGGTAACCTCAAGGTAGGCTGAGGGTGATGGGGAGTATAGCGTTGATGGGTAATAGACGATGGAGAATGACGTACGAACTCTTGAGTGTACTCAAGGAACAAAACTTTCACTGATACGTCTAGAGATTTGATCTAAGGAGACGGAGCTAAGATAGAAAAGCAGAAGGCTCTCTCTCTCCCCCCATCTCTGCTTTCTTCTGAAATCCTCATTATTCCTGCCACCAAGAATAATAAGAATTACAATCCTTTTGTGAAACGTTTTGAAAACGCTTGAAAACGGATTTTTGGAACACATATATTAGGAACAAATGCATTAGGAACATATGTATTAGGAACACATATATTAGGAACAAATGTATTAGGAACAAATATATTAGGAACACATATATTAGGAACATATGTATTAGGAACATATGTATTAGGAACATATGTATTAGGAACAAATGTATTAGGAACATATGTATTAGGAACATATGTATTAGGAACAAATATATTTAGAACAAATATATTACCCACATCTTAATATCTCTTATCAATGGATATTTCCATAGCGAAGGAAATAATCAGGAAGAACATTTGACAAACTAAAGATACTAGAGTAGATAACCCAATGATTAAAACAAAGCAAAGGATTATCCTAAATGGTAATGAATCTGTTTAGAATAATATTACGACTGAGGTACCTCAAGGTTCTAATTTAGGACCATCCCTTTTAGTCATATGCATCAGTGGCATATTTGTGTACCTTTAACTTTCTACATATCTTGAGGTTATCTTGAGATGATTTCGGGGCTTTTTAGTGTCCCCGCGGCCCGGTCCTCGACCAGGCCTCCACCCCCAGGAAGCAGCCCGTGACAGCTGACTAACACCCAGGTACCTATTTACTGCTAGGTAACAGGGGCATTCAGGGTGAAAGAAACTTTGCCCATTTGTTTCTGCCTCGTGCGGGAATCGAACCCGCGCCACAGAATTACGAGTCCTGCGCGCTATCCACCAGGCTACGAGGCCCCTCCAATAGGTTGCATTTGTAACGTTCCTTACCTGACGTTGGTACTCTCGATAACGAAGCCATCCTGTAACCCAAGTTCCGCTCGTTATCAGTATCAACAAAATGACTCGTTTGCCATATCTCCGAAATTGCTTTATCTTTTTTGCAAATTCCCCTTAAAGACTCTGTAAGCATTGAATGTGCATCTTAATTTCTGACTAGAAAATTGGTATATATTTACAATGCTGCGTTCTATGCTCCCATAGCTAAATTACCATAGGTCCCATAGCTCCCATAGCTAAATTCTCATAGGTCCCATAGCTCCCATAGCTAAATTCTCATAGCTCCCATAGGTCCCATAGCTAAATTCCCATAGCTCCCATAGGTCCCATAGCTAAATTCCCATAGGTCCCATAGCTCCCATAGCTAAATTCTCATAGGTCCCATAGCTCCCATAGCTAAATTACCATAGGTCCCATAGCTAAATTCCCATAGGTCCCATAGCTAAATTCCCATAGGTCCCATAGCTCCCATAGCTAAATTACCATAGCTCCCATAGCTCCCATAGCTCCCATAGCTAAATTCCCATAGGTCCCATAGCTCCCATAGCTAAATTACCATAGCTCCCATAGCTCCCATAGCTAAATTACCATAGCTCCCATAGCTCCCATAGCTAAATTCCCATAGCTCCCATAGCTAAATTACCATAGGTCCCATAGCTCCCATTGCTAAATTACCATAGGTCCCATAGCTCCCATAGCTAAATTACCATAGCTCCCATAGGTCCCATAGCTCCCATAGCTAAATTACCATAGCTCCCATAGGTCCCATAGCTAAATTCCCATAGGTCCCATAGCTAAATTCCCATAGCTCCCATAGGTCCCATAGCTCCCATAGCTAAATTACCATAGCTCCCATAGCTAAATTACCATAGCTCCCATAGCTCCCATAGCTAAATTCCCATAGGTCCCATAGCTAAATTCCCATAGGTCCCATAGCTCCCATAGCTAAATTCCCATAGGTCCCATAGCTCCCATAGCTAAATTCCCATAGGTCCCATAGCTCCCATAGCTAAATTCCCATAGGTCCCATAGCTAAATTCCCATAGGTCCCATAGCTAAATTCCCATAGGTCCCATAGCTCCCATAGCTAAATTCCCATAGGTCCCATAGCTCCCATAGCTAAATTCTCATAGGTCCCATAGCTCCCATAGCTAAATTCTCATAGGTCCCATAGCTCCCATAGCTAAATTCCCATAGCTCCCATAGCTAAATTCCCATAGGTCCCATAGGTCCCATAGCTAAATTCCCATAGGTCCCATAGGTCCCATAGCTAAATTCCCATAGGTCCCATAGCTCTCATAGCTAAATTCTCATAGGTCCCATAGCTCAATTCCCATAGGTCCCATAGCTCCCATAGCTAAATTCCCATAGGTCCCATAGTTCCCATAGCTAAATTCCCATAGGTCCCATAGCTCCCATAGCTAAATTCCCATAGGTCCCATAGGTCCCATAGCTAAATTCTCATAGGTCCCATAGCTCCCATAGCTAAATTCTCATAGGTCCCATAGCTCCCATAGCTAAATTCCCATAGGTCCCATAGCTCTCATAGCTAAATTCTCATAGGTCCCATAGGTCCCATAGCTAAATTCTCATAGGTCCCATAGCTCTCATAGCTAAATTCCCATAGGTCCCATAGCTCCCATAGCTAAATTCCCATAGGTCCCATAGCTCCCATAGCTAAATTCCCATAGGTCCCATAGCTCCCATAGCTAAATTCCCATAGGTCCCATAGCTCCCATAGCTAAATTCCCCTTTAAAGACTCTGTAACCATTGAATGTGCATGTTAATTTCTGTTCAGAAAAATTGTATACATTTACAATGCTGCGTTTCTCTGCATGTTTTAGAGAATAAAGTGGATGGGGGGTCAAGATGGTGCCCCTTTGGGGACTCAATTTTATTATACTCAACCTCGGATGCTTTTCCATTTGATCAGGAAGCGTTTGGGCAACATTACAATACAATACAATACAATTTTATTTAGGTAAGGTACATACATACAATAAATTTGTACAAGGATTGGTAGACTTATAGGTAGAGCTAGTACATACAATGCCTAAAGCCACTATTACGCAAAGCGTTTCGGGCATAGGTTTCTTTCCAATTCCTAATTTCTTTGGAAATTCCCAATTTCCAATTGATTCCTCTCTTAGTCCCATGGGGGGCTTTTGCCCCCCCTCATCAGAGAAGAATGATTTTGTTAGTTATTGTTGTTAAAGATTCGCTACTTGGAACAAAAAGTTCCAAGTAGCACGGGCTATGGTGAGCCCGGGAAGATTTTGTTTAATTTCGTTACTAAGTTCCTTTGTATCCATCCCCTGAGAGGCAGGAAGGTCACTGAGTATCACAATATGCTCAGGGATCTTGGAATATATATATATATATATATATATATATATATATATATATATATATATATATATATATATATATATATATATATATATATATATATATATATATATACACTACACGGATAGGATATAGTAGGATAGCCTTCCCATAGCTCATGGTAAGCTGAGAGCTTTCCCTTCCCATAGCTCATGGTAAGCTGAGAGCTTTCCCTTCCCATAGCTCATGGTAAGCTGAGAGCTTTCCCTTCCCATAGCTCATGGTAAGCTGAGAGCTTTCCCTTCCCATAGCTCGTAGTAAGCTTAAAGCTTTCCCTTCCCATAGCTCATAGTAAGCTGAGAGCTTTCCCTTCCCATAGCTCATGGTAAGCTGAGAGCTTTCCCTTCCCATAGCTCATGGTAAGCTGAGAGCTTTCTCTTCCCATAGCTCGTAGTAAGCTTAAAGCTTTCCCTTCCCATAGCTCGTAGTAAGCTTAAAGCTTTCCCTTCCCATAGCTCATAGTAAGCTGAGAGCTTTCCCTTCCCATAGCCCATAGTAAGCTGAGAGCTTTCCCTTCCCATAGCTCATAGTAAGCTGAGAGCTTTCCCTTCCCATAGCTCATAGTAAGCTGAGAGCTTTCCCTTCCCATAGCTCATAGGTAAGCTTAAAGCTTTCCCTTCCCATAGCTCATAGGTAAGCCTTACTTAGCTGCTCCGAAATGAAAAAAAAGGCCAAGTTTCTTTCGATATTACACCTCCTTAACTAGCATTTTTCTTAACTATCCTCAATATTTCAACGATGGTAATTCCATCTTAAGCTTTCGACCCGGCGTATGCCACTAATATCCTTCCCGATGTGTCGCACTCTAAGTTGCTATCGTTGTAACATTCTATTTTGGATAAGAAGAAGACAAACCAAAAAAAAATCGCTGCCAATCGAACAATATTACGGTCGCTCGCGTGCTAATTTTCCAGCGACCTATTTTACTGCCCCTGTTACCTAGCAGTAAAATAGGTACCTGGGTGTTAGTCAGCTGTCACGGGCTGCTTCCTGGGGGTGGAGGCCTGGTCGAGGACCGGGCCGCGGGGACACTAAAGCCCCGAAATCATGTCAAGATAGTCAAGATAGACCTTACTTGTATGAATTAGCCGGCTGTCGAAGCTAATTCCCGCGTCCTCATCGTCCTAACTTCACTAAGCAATTATTACCGTCCTGCGGCAAAAGTTATTTCCGATCAGCTCCTCTTGAAAAGTCTGTGGGTCCTCTTTTTTTATCTCTTCCCGCGAGAAGCTAGCTCTCCAAGTCACAGTTGGGTTGGTTAAAATCTCCTACGATTAGAGTATCGTAATCATTTAGTCTTTTACAATATTTTCTATGGCCTTGTGGGTGAATATGCGGCTTTGGCAATGCCTTGGTCGATGGTTCGAATCACCTCACAGTCCTAGTGGATTTTCTTAGATATTTTCATTGCTATTTCAATGGATTTTAACATACATATAGAATTATAATCGTTAATTGGATATATACATCTTTACTTTCCTTGTCTCTGCCATCTTTACCGAGAGAGAGAGAGAGGGAGAGAGAGAGAGAGAGAGAGAGAGAGAGAGAGAGAGAGAGAGAGAGAGAGAGAGAGAGAGAGAGAGAGAGAGAGAGAGAGAGAGAGAGAGAGAGAGTAATGTTCATTTTATTAACATTTTTATGGTACTTCATACAAGGGTCTTGTACACTTTAAATAATAATGTCACTTGGGGGGAAATACAGAACTTGAAATTTACTGGTATTTGAAGATGAGGGGTAAAGATGAGAAGAAGGGGATGAAAGCCTATAAAAAAAAGGGAGAGAATAAGCACTGGGAGGTCCCATAACAACAAATAAACAAGGTGAAAGGGGTAAGCAAGAAGAACAGAAAGAACAATTGCATAGAAAAGGGGGCTAGGAACCAAAAAAAACAAAACAGAGGGGGAGGAAAAGGCAAAGGAGCAGGAGGATGTTCACAAAAAAAGAGAGAAAGGGGCAGGCGCCCAGAAGAAGGGGAAGTGATGTAGGAGGAAGGATAAATGCAAAAAGGAAGCAATAATAATGAAATATCACAATAGTTATTACAGTAATGGCTGGTTGGCACGCTTCATATTACCAGGAGGGAGGGAGAGAGAGAGAGAGAGAGAGAGAGAGAGAGAGAGAGAGAGAGAGAGAGAGAGAGAGAGAGAGAGAGAGAGAGAGAGAGAGAGAGAGAGTCTGATCAAGTCCTCCCATCCTTAAGTTTTAAACATTTACAATAAAGAGATAGAAGGAACATAAAAAGATAGAGAAATATAACAGTCTGAGGACTAACAGTAAACTAACATTAAAAATACTAACAGGGAAGTTAAATAACGTACGAAAAACATCAATCACACCTCAATATATATATATATATATATATATATATATATATATATATATATATATATATATATATATATATATATATATATATATACAAACATACGTATTCTTGCAAAATACATGGATATTGTATTTAGACATTGAGGCATGGGGAGTAGAAAGCTATGTGTGGTAGAAAGTGATGCATGGGTGGATAGGAGGTGTGGCTCTTACTCTACCACATCTACCACATCCACCACAACCCCCCCCCCCCCCGCCCCAAAAAAAAATCTACCCCCAATACCCCCTCCTAGTATTAATCCAAAAAATCCCACAACACTTATATCAACCCCACACTAAAAGGTCTCTACAAATACAGCCACAATCCCTCCCCCCCCAAAAAACCACAACACCCCACTCTCCCCCCCTTAACCCCTCCCCCTTTCCCCTTTCCCTTCCCCTGAAGACCTCAATTTCCGTACGCCAACAAGGCAGAATTCAGGGCCTGTTTACCCAGTTTGTCAATATAATGGGGTGAGTGAGGCAGGCATTAAAAACATGGGCATAATTACTGGGGCTCGACCCAGACTGGGGGGAAAGGGGGGGTGTGGAAAGGGGGCGTTGAGGGGGGGGGTCGAAAGAAAGGGGGGAGGAGGAGAACTGGAAGAAAAGGAAGTGAAGAGAGGGGGAAGTAGACAGGAGACAAAATGATGGAGAGGGATAAAGAAACTGACTGAAAGGGTAGAGATGGAAAGGGGAATTAAGGGAAAGTAGCAGAGAGAGAGAGAGAGAGAGAGAGAGAGAGAGAGAGAGAGAGAGAGAGAGAGAGAGAAAGAGAGAGAGAGAGAAAGAGAGAGAGAGAGACAGAGAGAGAGAGACAGAGAGAGAGAGAGAGACAGAGAGAGAGAGACAGAGACATAGACAGAGACAGAGAGAGAGAGAGATTGTAATCACCCTACTCGCCTGTCATTTCCATGAGCAATTACCACCATTTAACCCGTGTAAACTATGGTTCAGGCACCATTCAGGGGTCATTAGTGGGATCATCAAGCTTACTGGAACAAGCATCGCTAATAATAATCTCCAGTGCCACCAGTGCCACCAGTGCCACCAATCGTAATATAAAATATCCTGAATTAGTGCCACACTCAATGTCTGAAAAGCAAAAAAAAATAAATAAATAAAAATAAATAAAAAAACATTTTAAGCGCTGCTACGTTTGCAAATAAGCGAGACGAGTGATTACAATCATTTTGAATTAGAATCTAAGCGCGTAGCCTCATTCTCTACCAATTTGAAAAAAAAACTTGATACTTTGATTTAGAATATCTAACACCTCTGTTTTGAGAATGATGACAATTGCAGTTAATTGCAAAAAGATGATACGAAAATTGGACATTCAATATCTTGAGATGATTTCGGGGCTTAGCGTCCCCGCGGCCCGGTCCTCGACCAGGCCTCCTTTTTGTTACCCCTAGTAAGCAGCTGTCTAACTCCCAGGTATACCTATTTACTGCTAGGTGAACAGGAGCATCAGGGTGAAAGAAACTCTGCCCATTTGTTTCCGCCTCCACCGGGGATCGAACCCGGAACTTCAGGACTACGAATCCCGAGCGCTGTCCACTCAGCTATCAGGCCCTTATAGAACACTCTCTCTCTCCCTCTGTGTTATAAGAGAGCATCAACTTGAGTTAGGAAGCGAGGGGGGGTCAAGTTAAAGTAAGTTTATTGAAGTAATGAAATACATAAAAGAGTAGCTTTTAGGCTATTTGTTCTCTCCCTTTTCACGGGCTCGCCATAGCCCGTGCTACTTGGAATTTTCTTTATTCCAAGTAGCGAATTTTAAACATCATCATCTTCATTTTTTAAGGCAATTTGTGCTTTAAAATAGGGAAGCAACGTTTGTAAACTATGTAGCCTATTTGTAAGGTTATAGAGGCGGTACAGGGACAAGTTACAGATTATACAGTATACCTGGATGGCCTCTGAGTATACCCAACGCTGCCAGGGTTAATCACGGGTCGTTAAGGTCATGATGACCAATTTTCAAGAAACGCTGGCCTAGTCAATCGTTAATTGCCAATTTACTTTGTTTCGGTTATCTGTAATATGTAGTTAAAGGGTATTTGAAATCATCCTCTCCGGATAGAACGTCGCATTTTGACGTATATTCGTACCTAAGGCCAAAAAATTGTACTAGAAAACGGATGCGACTGGCGAAATTGACATTCTGTCCCCCGTTTTCTGTTTGGGGGCCTCTGGTAGGTTAGGGTAAAGGGGGGGCACTTTAATACGATAGTTTCTTGAGAAACCTAAGGAGGACGGGCTCGCTTGTAATTCACTCTTTCCACAAGAGGATGAAGCTTTTCCCGGCACTCTATAAGATCTTCTTGAGGTTATCTTGAGATGATTTCGGGGCTTTAGTGTCCCCGCGGCCCGGTCTTCGACCAGGTCTCCACCCCCAGGAAACAGCCCGTGACAGCTGGCTAACACCCAGGTACCTATTTTACTGCTAGGTAACAGGGGCATAGGGTGAAAGAAACTTTGCCCATTGTTTCTCGCCGGCGCCTGGAATCGAACCCAGGACCACAGGATCACAAGTCTAGTGTGCTATCCGCTCGGCCGACCGATCCCTATTAAGATAGGGATCCCTATATAAGATATATATATTTTTTTTTTAAGATATATACAAGAGTTGTTACATTCTTGTACAGCCACTAGTACGCGTAGCGTTTCGGGCAGGTCCCTGGAATACGATCCCCGCCGCGAAGAATCGTTTTTACAACCAAGTACACATTTTACTGTTGAGTTAAACAGAGGCTACAGTTAAGGATTTGCGCCCAGTAAATCCTCCCCGGCCAGGATACGAACCCATGACAAAGCGCTCGCGGAACGCCAGGCGAGTGTCTTACCACTACACCACGGAGACTGAATATATTTTATTGAGTAATTTCAATAGTGAGTCTGGTGTTAAATGCTCTACTTCAGTATTGTAAGCTATAGTTGCCTAGTAAATTAAATATCTTTCAGTGATGAACGAGTCTGGCTAGTAGAATGGTGCCTAGTCATTCACTCAAGTTTGTGATCTGAAAATATTCTTCCTCTCTCATTCACCCATTTGAAGTGATTCATATATATGCTTCGTTATGATAAATAATAAAGTTGTTTTTGTACCTGATTTAATTCTCATTTACTATCTTAATGGAATTATAACACTAAACCCTGAGGATTAAAAACATATAGCGAAAGCGTATAACGAAATTTGTGAACGATTAACGCAATTTTCAACGAAACCACGAATGTTCAATTTAAATTTTACGAAGTGTTAAGTACATAAAACTGTGTATAAACAAAAATTTTTGGTTCCTGGGTAGAAAATATTATTTCGTAATTGCTTATTCCTCCAAACTTTTTAAAAAAATATATATGGCTGTTCTTCCCCGTCAAACTAAGACAAGTTAGAAGAGTCGTCTCGAATATACCTCCCGACTAACTACCAAGTAATATAATATACCAAGTAATATTGACCAGACCACACACTAGAAGTTGAAGGGACGACGACGTTTCGGTCCGTCCTGGACCATTCTCAAGTCGATTGAGAATGGTCCAGGACGGACCGAAATCGTCGTCGTCCCTTCACCTTCTAGTGTGTGGTCTGGTCAACATACTTCAGCCACGTTATTGTGACTCATCGCCTGCATATGGATAGATTGATTGATAAAGATTAAGCCACCCAAAAGGTGGCACGGGCATGAATAGCCCGTAAGTGGTGGCCCTTTTGAGCCATTACCAGTATCAATAGATACTGGAGATCTGTGGAGACGCGACTGCACCCTGCGTGACGGGAGATGTCTCCCCCGTCACCGTTCTAGATAAGCTGTCATCAAAGTACCTTTAAGATATCTTTCCCTAAGATGTCTTAGAAGGGGAATGTAAAATCGTGTTTATATTTTAATCTACCCGAGTTAGGACACCATAATGCAAGGCGTAGCAAGTAATGGATTCAAATAATTATCAAATTTACAATCACCAGTTCAAATACAATGAAGAAAAAGGGGCAATTCTGACTTACAAAATCCCAACAATTAACGTTTAATAATTATAATAAAATCACGCTGATATTAAAAGAATTTTCGTCCCAATTTAAGAGCTAATGACGTGTAATTAAATTATAATTATGTCTTGTATCAGATATAGATCACAATTTAATTGAATTACAATTTAAATCACGTAATCACGGATATCTTGAGTTATCTTGAGATGATTTCGGGGCTATTTTTTTTAGTGTCCCCGCGGCCCGGTCCTCGACCAGGCCTACACCCCCAGGAAGCAGCCCATGACAGCTGACTAACACCCAGGTACCTATTTTACTGCTAGGTAACAGGGGCGGGCATAGGGTGAAAGAAACCCTGCCAATTGTTTCTCGCCGGCGCCCGGGATCGACCCCGGGACCACAGGATTACAAGTCCAGCGTGTTGTCCGCTCGGCCGACCGGCTCCAGGCTAAGGTTAGTGAAATTTTTTGGTAAATTTATAGGGGTTAGAAAGTCTGGGTGTAGAGAGAGAGAGAGAGAGAGAGAGAGAGAGAGAGAGAGAGAGAGAGAGAGAGAGAGAGAGAGAGAGAGTGAGTGAGTTTCAATGTGAAAGGGTGTGGTGGAAGCGTTTGGGCGGTTTGTCAGTATGGAGGAGTGTGGGATG
>NC_091236.1:11360226-11377027 GCF_040958095.1 Procambarus clarkii
AAGGGCCGTGACGAGGATTCGAACCTGCGTCCGGGATACTGATTTTTTTTATTTTTGGGTTAGATGTGATCCCGCAAAGAAAGATTTTAAATATATTCCAGTTTTGTACGTGTTGAGTGAGAGGCAGGAAGCAGTGCTTTATTACGCTCGATGTTATAAGAATGTTTCAATAGCAAAAAAAAATGTTTTTAACACCATACCACATCCATGAGTGTATGTGTGTGTGTATTCACCTAGTTGTGCTTGCGGGGGTTGAGCTTCGGCTCTTTGGTCCCGCCTCTCAACCGTCAATCAACAGGTGTACAGATTCCTGAGCCTACTGGGCTCTATCATATCTACACTTGAAACTGTGTATGGAGTCAGCCTCCACCACATCACTTCCTAATGCATTCCATTTGTCAACCACTCTGACACTAAAAAAGTTTTTTCTAATATCTCTGTGGCTCATTTGGGCACTCAGTTTCCACCTGTGTCCCCTAGTGCGTGTGTCCCAGGTCTTAAATAGCCTGTCTTTATCTACCCTGTCGATTCCCTTGAGAATCTTGAATGTGGTGATCATGTGTGTGTGTGTAGCATCCTCTCTTCTCCACACGCACACTTGCAAACATACATTTGTGCACGCATATCTGATGCTCCCTTGTTTGCTGCCCCTTATCTGGTGATTGGGAGAGGTGATTGGGATTCCCAAAAGTCTGTTCCCCAACTGATAATCAGTCTTCCCACACCACAAGCGGGCTATTATAGCACTCTCTCGTTCCTGAGAATCTTCAAGACATTCTGGAAGACAAGCAAATTTGTCTATTCATGAGGGGAAAAATATATACAAACAGAAAACGACCTATGGAGGAACGACGGACTCAGATGACGTTTTCTTCAAAGGAGTCCTGAGGTAATCTCCAGGTCAACTTGGCCACATAATCCGGCATTAGGACTCAACTCTCAATGGACGCCACTTGAGGGCCTTCGCTAACTACAATAGGGGGGAATTGTGTGCCCAAACAAGGGGGGGGGGTGGTGAAGATGGGGGGGGGGGGGGTTGGAGAAGACAGAGGAGTGAACAAGGGGGGTAGTTGACCAAATGATTTTTTTTCCTATACTTCAAAAATACAGCACAATAGTGGAGAAGTGGTGGAGAGAGAGAGATTATGACATGGGTGGTGGGAAAAGGGGGAAGGAGGGAGATGGACAGAGTGACGGAGATAGTAGATATAATAGGGGAGAGGTAAAATAAACTAGGGTTTTCGAGATAGGGGGTAGCGAGGATAGTGGAAAAGGGGTCGCATACAAGCAGAGAGAGGGGTAGACAGAATGATGGAGAGGAGGATAATAGATAGGGTAGTGAAGAGGAGGGAGTAATAGATAGGATAGTGAAGAGGAGGGAGTAATAGATAGGATAGTGGAAAGGGAGGAAATAATAGATAGGATGGTGCAGAGGAGGGGTAATAGGTAGAAATGGATATAGGAAGGTAGTAGGAATAGATAGTGAAGGAAGGGGTAGGGAGGGAAATAGACAAGATAGTGGAAAGAATCAATATTTCTCAAACCCCAAGCCTAATCCCCCGCCGTGACGGTAACTACTCCATCTCCCAGACATCACAACCACCATAACACAGCACTAACACCATAACACCATAACTACCCGTCACATAACTCCACATCTCCACACAACTGCCCCATTATACACCTGACTTTCAGCAAACCCTTTGAGACTGTTTTTCACCAAAGATTCATTAGAAAATTAGAGCCACACGATCTTGAAGGAGTTATCTAAAGGTAGATTAGAACGTGGCTGTTTCAAAGAAAACCAAAGTCAGGATAAAGAGTTCAGCCCGAGGGCTATGTTCTGGGACCTCTGTTTTTTACCATGTCCTAGCCCCCTAGGCTATGTCCTAGCCCCCTAGGCTATGTCCTAGCCCCCTAGGCTATGTCCTAGCCCCCTAGGCTATGTCCTAGCCCCCGTAGGCTATGTCCTAGTCCCCTAGGCTATGTCCTAGCCCCCTAGGCTATGTCCTAGCCCCCCTAGGCTATGTCCTAGTCCCCTAGGCTATGTCCTAGCCCCCTAGGCTATGTCCTAGCCCCCCTAGGCTATGTCCTAGCCCCCCTAGCTCACCCTAAAGCTCTCAGAGCCGTAAATCAGAGACAAGGTCTGACCTGTCAGTAGAGCGGACAGGGTGTGACGGGAACGCTCTCACTAATGTATCAGGTTGAAATGGGGGGTTTGGACAGGGCCGGGTAGTGGGAATGGTGGTAGTGGTGGGAATGTTGGTGGTGGTGGTTGTGGTAGTGTGAATGGTAGTGGTGGTGGTGGCACTTACATAGTAATGTTTACCTGTAATAGTGTGATGGTTACAGTGTAATTGGTTACAGTGTAATAGTTACAGGGCCGATTTTTCTACCGCTCAAATTGGTCGTCGAATGTGGCCTTAAAGCTAGTCAGCAATTTCGCTTTATCGGGGACAGGAAGCCTGTATATATACTCGAGAGTAGTATTGAGGTCTTAACCCCCAAGAGCAAATTATACTGACCTCCCCCCCCCCCCTTCCTCCCCAGGATGCAAACCCCCTCCCCCTTCCCAACAACAGTTGCCTAAATCCAGGGGGTACTTATTTACCACTAGGTGAACAGGTGCATTAGGTTCAAGGAAAACGTGCCCAATTACTTCTGTCCCGCCCGGGGGAATCGAACCACAGATCTTCTTGATTTTGAGTCGAGAACAAAGCCTATGTCTTGAGGTTATCTTCAGATGATTTCGGGGCTTTAGTGTCCCCGCGGCCCGGTCTCCACCCCCCAGGAAACAGCCAGTGACAGCTGACTAACACCCAGGTACCTATTTTACTGCTAGGTAACAGGGGCATAGAGTGAAAAAACTCTGCCCATTGTTTCTCGCCGGGAATCGAGCCCAGGACCACAGGATCACAAGTCCAGCGTGCTGTCCGCTCGGCCGACCGGCTCCCAAGGGTCAAGATAACTGCGACAACAAGATCAGAACGAAAGAAAGAAGGAAGAGAAAGGAAGGAGAAGAGGAGAAGATGGGTGCCAGGAAGAGGGAGTAGATGGCAGAAGAGGGGACGAGGAGAATGGGGGAGGAGAATGGGGGGAGGGGGAAGGGGGGGGGGAAGGGGGAGGGGAAGGGGTAGTATAGTGCCATTCTCACACAATGGTGGAATGCAAATGAGTATATAAATCTGAGATGCAAGTGCAAATGTAAGGTTTTCTTGGGCTAGCATCGTGACAACCAGGACGCCAATGGGGGTAATGGGGGGAGAGAGAGAGAGAGAGAGAGAGAGAGAGAGAGAGAGAGAGAGAGAGAGAGAGAGAGAGAGAGAGAGAGAGAGAGAGAGAGAGAGAGAGAGAGAGAGAAAAGGCAATAGAAATACGGGGTTGCTACACGCAAGGAGAGATGCACGCACTTTATGGGTTTATGGGTAGAAGTTGTATATATAATGGGGAATAAAGTTGGTACTTAGATTCCTGAGATAGGGGGGGATGGGTATTTTAGGAAGGGGAGGGTTAAGGGGAACACGAGGGGTAAATGGGAACGGGAGACCCACGAGGATAAATGGGTACATGAGGGCTACTGAGGGGAAAGGGGGAAAATGGGGGTTGACACAGTATAGTGGATGAATGGAATAATACACAAGGAATGAGACGGATACACGAAGACAATGGGGGTAAAATGGGTACATTAGAATAGGGGCGGATACATGGGGAACAATATGGGAAGGGTTTAGAACATGGTGGGTAATGAGGAACAGGGGTGAACACATTGAGATAACAGGGTCACAATGAGTAATTAGGGAGAAAGGAGAGAGAAAGATAAGTACAGTACTAAAGGAATAGGGGGATAAGTGAATGGGGAGAGAGAGAGAGAGAGAGAGAGAGAGAGAGAGAGAGAGAGAGAGAGAGAGAGAGAGAGAGAGAGAGAGAGAGAGAGAGAGAGAGAGAGAGAGAGAGAAAATATGACCCCTCTCCCCCCCCCCCCACACACACACTAGCCCCTTTGGATTCTACATATAAAAAGACAATCATCCCTCACACTATACACAAAGGGGAACGAGCATTCACATGAAGAATGAACACAGCCGTATAAACCCCTCACCCTTTTTCCCTCCCTCCCCCCCCCCTCACATTTCCCCTCACACATCCCCCCCTCCTCCCCAGCTCACAAAACACTACACAACCACAATACTCTTCATCAAAGCTCCATCCTTAAAGCCCTCCTTACTCTTCCAAGTCCCCTCAAGAAAGAAAACGAGAATGGTGTGATTTTCCTACACTCTCCATTGTACCAAAATGCGTCGTAAATCACCGAAGTGCTTACAGCGAACAGGTAATTCCATGAGGGGTTGGGTGGGGGGTGGGGGGGGGGGTGGGGGGGGGAGGGGAGACACAATGTCATGTTCCAGCTCGTATTATGAGACCCACATGGAAGGCCTCACAGCTGATGAGAACTGGTTTAAAACCGGAACAGTACAAGCCCACGTGCAGAGGAAATTTTCTTTTGTAATTAATTCCACTTAATCTCTGTGTATTTTCTAGTGTTGTTTACTGATCTACTGATCCTGCGTCTACTGATCCTGCGTCTACTGATCCTGCGTCTACTGATCCTGCATCTACTGATCCTGCGTCTACTGATCCTGCGTCTACTGATCCTGCATCTACTGATCCTGCGTCTACTGATCCTGCATCTACTGATCCTGCGTCTACTGATCCTGCATCTACTGATCCTGCGTCTACTGATCCTGCGTCTACTGATCCTGCATCTACTGATCCTGCGTCTACTGATCCTGCGTCTACTGATCCTGCGTCTACTGATCCTGCGTCTACTGATCCTGCGTCTACTGCTGGTTGACTGCTGTTGCAACTGCTTGTAAGAAAGTGTCAAGTGTTGTCATGGGGGACTCAGCCCCTGGAAATGTTTCCACGGATTATAAACTCTTAGTCAATGATTCTTCCTTTTTTTCCCGGGGCACTAAACACTACGGCCAGGGACGGCTGTCCACCCGACCCGTGTGTACTTAGTTGTGCTTGCGGGGGTTGAGCTCTGGCTCTTTGGTCCCGCCTCTCAACTGTCAATCAACTGGTGATTGAGAATTGATATAGATTCCTGAGTTTACTGGGGCTCTAATTGTGTGTGTGTGTGTGTGTGTGTGTGTGTTTTAACCCAGTCCCTCAAACTTGGACCACGTGGATTAAGAGGAGGATAGAGGAGAGGGAGGTGGTTGGATACAAGCAAAGTTGGATATGTTTCTGTTGCTATATGATGGGGTCGAGGGACAGAGAATGAGTGAAAAATGAAATAGTGCTGAATTGAAGAATAGAATAAGCTCTTGGATGGGGGATGAAGGGGGGAGGGGGATGTGTGGATCATGGGGGGCGCTGGAAAATGGGGACATTACTTTTGCTACGTTAGATTTCATGGGTGTTAATGTGTACGTGTGAAGTATACATATGTTTCCAAATGTTTTATGTATGGGGGCGGTATTGTATAGGAGGAGACGGATGCCACCTGTGTATTGATGGGTGAGGGGCTGGGAGGGAGAGAGAGAGAGAGAGAGAGAGAGAGAGAGAGAGAGAGAGAGAGAGAGAGAGAGAGAGAGAGAGAGAGAGAGAGAGAGAGAGAGAGAGACAGAGAGAGAGAGAGAGAGAGAGAGAGAGAGAGAGAGAGAGAGAGAGAGAGAGAGAGAGAGAGAGAGAGAGAGAGAGAGAGAGAGAGAGAGAGAGATAAAGGAAATAAAAATCAAGAAGAGCTCACAATTTTCCACTCCAAATTCTAAAATTAATGTGAATAATAGGAACGTCACAAAAATTAAAAACTGGAAAAAAAACTAGAGTAGTCAACTCTAACCAGACAGCTGCTACGGGCTGCTTCCTGGGGGTGGAGGCCTGGTCGAGGACCGGGCCGCGGGAACGCTAAGCCCCGAAATCATCTCAAGATAACCTCAAGATAAGTCTTCAGGGGTCGGAGCCCAGTACGATACCCCTGTCAACGACCCTATCGAAGGTCCTGGAATATCATATTTGGACTAACAGCATCCCGTTCTCCGTAAGTCCTCCGGGAGATGAGGCAAAGGGGTCATTTTAGTCACCCTTTGAAGATGCTGGCTCTATGTACAGCATCACAACGTGAAAATAAAGAACCTCCAAATTGACGAGAATCGCGAAAATACACTTCCATATATGTTTCGTTTATCTCAAAAAAATGTTGTCAAAATGGTGGATATGTGGGCCTGCGGGCCGCTCCAAGCAACAGCCTGGTGCACCAAACTCTCACAAGTCAAGCCTGGCCTCGGGCCGGGCTTGGGGAGTAGAAGAACTCCCAGAACCCCATCAACCAGGTATATGTGGGCCTGCGGGCCGCTCCAAGCAACAGCCTGGTGGACCAAGCTCTCACAAGTCAAGCCTGGCCTCGAGCCGGGCTTGGGGAGTAGAAGAACTCCCAGAACCCCATCAACCAGGTATATGTGGGCCTGCGGGCCGCTCCAAGCAACAGCCTGGTGGACCAAACTCTCACAAGTCAAGCCTGGCCTCGGGCTGGGCTTGGGGAGTAGAACAACTCCCAGAACCCCATCAACCAGGTATATGTGGGCCTGCGGGCCGCTCCAAGCAACAGCCTGGTGGACCAAACTCTCACAAGTCTAGCCTGGCCTCGGGCCGGGCTTGGGGAGAAGAAGAACTCCCAGAACCCCATCAACCAGGTATCGTACTAGTAAGAGGAAAGGTACAAGGAGTAAGTCAGAGGAGTCAGAGGTTGCAGTTTTGTTTTTTTGCAAGAAAAATGCAGAAAATGTTATTAAATGTCTCATACCATCACTCAAAATGCTATTCTGTACCACCTCGTCCAGTTCCTTTAATCCTTTCAGCGAAAGGCTAAATCCGAGAATTTTGTGAAGCTCAAAATAATTCCGAATGCGCAGAAAATGGTGGTTGGGGGGGGGGGAGAAGGAGGGCCATTTTTAGAATCATTCCCCCCCCACCCCCCATTTAGTACTAACGAAGAAATGCCAGCTAATCTTCGTTTAATTTTGGACTGCTCCCCTTGTGCCTGGAGCAAGCGTGTTGTTGTTGTTTTTGTTGTGGGGTGGGCTGTTACTGCGTCTATTGTCCGGGGTATAGGAGAAACAAATGCCACTCGGAAGACAAGTGAATATCGAGAAAAACTATAAACTCCTGAAGAAATGCGTGAGTAAATATCTCAATATATTTGTGCAATTTGAATAAACACAATGTAATATAAATACAATAAATAATAATAATAATAATAATAAATTACGTCAGGAAACAAGTGGTAGATAAACATATGATTTAAAAAAATGTAATCGGACTTAAGGATAAGAAAGTTATCAATTATATCAACGATATCGATATGCAACATTCACAAGAAACAGCTATTAACACAGATCACTGTATCCTACCATGCAATCAAAACCAACTTCTATATATTTCCTCCTAGAGCACTATTTTTTTATATATTTTTTGCCTCTTTTCCCCTCTATGTCACTATGACATTCTCCTCTTTACCAAGATTGTACGACTTTAAACTTGCATTACTTTCAAAAGTAACATTTCAACAAAATTACAATATTAAACTTGGTTTAAGTTTCGTCAAACTAGGAAGCAATATTTAAATGTTTCAGATCAAATTTACATTCAAGAATGCAATACAAGATAAGATATCAGTGCATCTGCTTGTCTCTCTCTCTCTTTCGTCATTGACTTCCCTCGCAAAACGTGTATAAATCTTTCATACAAAGTTAACTAATTTATCGTGTAAAATTAGATATTGCTGCCAGCACTGGTTAAATGACCTTCTTGACTAGTTAATCAGTGACCTTTAAACTTTTTAAGAGAGGGCAAACTTCAGATACATTATTATTTCAACGAAATTATATTTGTCAGCTCATGTCAAAAGAAAACTTTAAGTTGAATCAAAATCTTTACTCGGAGCAACTTATTCAGACCATTACAAACTTTAACTAGACTGAACACGCGAGAACAAGAGTGTGAATCAAACTTATATTTTAAGTCAATTGACCTCAGACATTTGACTTGCAACTTGAGAGTTGATATATAATGGTACAAAACTTGTACCATTATCGACAACACTTATAAAAGAAAATTGCAATATTTAAGTTGAGTAAATTGAAAAATAATTGTTTGCAATTTACGGTCATAAAAAAATATATTATGAAAGATACGAGACAAAAAAAATACTATTTAAATCAGCAAATTAATACGGATAAAATTTGACTAAAAATTATATATATTATATATATATATATATATATATATATATATATATATATATATATATATATATATATATATATATATATATATATATACGTGCAATTCTAGAAATTGGTCAGCCTCTATTTTACATCAACAGATTCAAAGACTAATCAAGAAAAAAAATCCCTTTGAAATCAGCTCATGAAACGGATCTGATTTCAGAAGGATTTAATATACTTATCAACGAGCAGTCTGTCTGTCTGTGTCTAATTCTTTAGTAGCATCAATACCTAATTACGGTGGTATCTCTGCTATCTAATTCTTTATTCCTATCCTTAAGACATACTACGCTCTTATATAGATTATAAAGATTATATACTGCATAGATTATATAGATTAAAAACGTCATATACAGACGTATATATATATTCCTATATATCCCGCATTTTTTTTTAGTTATTTTGCTGTACAGTCAAGCTGTTATTTCTGGTAAGATGTGAATGGTGAATACCTGTAAAAAATTAGCTTATTGGATTACACACAAGAGATCACACTAACGTGATCTTGAGGTTATCTTGAGATGATTTCGGGGCTTTAGTGTCCCCGCGGCCCGGTCCTCGACCAGGTCTCCACCCCCCAGGAAGCAGGCCATGACAGCTGACTAACACCCAGGTACTTATCTTACTGCTAGGTAACAGGGGCATAGGGTGAAAGAAACTCTGCCCCATTGTTTCTCGCCGGCGCCTGGGATTGAACCCGGGACCACAGGATCACAAGTCCAGCGTGCTGTCCGCTCGGCCGACCGGCTCCGATGCATCAAAGAGTTGTGTAAAAGCCTGGTTTGTGCCTCGGAGAGGCTACGGGATCCAGTAAGTTCAGTAGAACTTCGCTTTCAACTTTTTTTTAACCCTGTCGTAACTCAGTCGATTAAGGCAGTGTCTGGGATGCTCCCGGACGCAGGTTCGAATCCTCGTTACGGCCCTTGTGGATTTGTTTATTAGCTTACTGGATGTTTGATTAAATTTAGATATAAGGATGTTGTTCACATGTGAATTATTTCTTTAATTGTAAGGGGGGAGTGTAATATATATATATGGATCAAGAAAAATACAGTGAATGTTAAGACAATATGCTAAGATACATGTAGATAAATGTATAGATAAATGCTAAGATAAATGTTATTTTCTCTATACACAACTTAGCTTAGGGGTTAAGGCCCGGCCCAACTTAGCCCAACTTAGGCCCGGTCGTCGACCAGGCCTCCTGGTTGCTGGACTGATCAACCAGGCTGTTAGACGCGGCTGCTCGTCAGGCTGCGAGCAGCCGCGTCTAACAGCCTGGTTGATCAGTCCAGCAACCAGGAGGCCTGGTCGACGACCGGGCCGCGGGGACACTAAGCCCCGGAAGCACCTCAAGGTAGCAAGGTAGGGGTTCAGCATTTCTCAGCCCCCATAGTTCACATACAAACTTAGCCATTGACTGTTGAAATAACTTTACATCCGGCCCAGTTATCAAGATGGCCAAATTGTCTTAAAATGGCACCTTGTTCTGTCCTTCAAGATTCTGATGCCATCAGGAAATTTAACAAGTGGGCACTTTAGAGACATGAAATTGTCCAAGATGCTCACTAAGGCACTTCACTGGAATATCTGGCCAGTAATTGGCCTCTTGGACAGATGTTGGAGAATTGTTGACCAGACCACACACTAGAAAGTGAAGGGACGACGACGATTCGGTCCATCCTGGACCATTCTCAAGTCGAACGTTGGAGAATGATTGGAGAATTGATTGGTGAAGATTAAGCCAATCCCAAGAGGTGTCACAGGCATGAATAAACTGTTGGAGGGATTGTACAATCCCCTCCCTCCTCCCTCTCCATCATTGGAGAGGGAGGAGGGAGGGGGGGGGGGGGATTGTACAAACTCATCTATCACCATCATGGCTCATCCTCCACACTGCTCGGCCGTTTCAAAAACACTCATCACGCATTAGCAAACACTAATTCAATCGTCACACGTGTTCCCAAACACATCCTCATCACTCATCTCTCATCCACCTCTGCTCAAGCACTTGGACTGGACGGTAGAGCGACGGTCTCGCTTCATGCGGGTCGGCGTTCAATCCCCGACCGTCCAAGTGGTTGGGCACCATTCTTTTCCCCTCTATGTCCCATCCCAAATCCTTATCCTAACCCATTCCAAGTGCTATATAGTCGTAATGGCTTGGTGCTTTTCCCTGATAACTTCCTCGTCCACCTCTTCAAGCACGCCCCCCCCCCATTTCCCAGACACCCGTTAAATGAACAAATCCACAAGGGCCGTGACGAGGATTCGAACCTGCGTCCGGGAGCATCCCAGACGCTGCCTTAATCTGAAAAGATTAAGGCAGCGGTTAATGCATCACGCTATTGTAATTTCTGTGTGTCCCACGAGCCGGGGGCCGGTCGGCCAAGCGGACAGCACGCTGGACTTGTGATCCTGTGGTTCCGGGTTCGATCCCGGGCGCCGGCGAGAAACAATGGGCAGAGTTTCTTTCACCCTATGCCCCTGTTACCTAGCAGTAAAATAGGTACCTGAGTGTTAGTCAGCTGTCACGGGCTGCTTCCTTGGGGTGGAGGCCTGGTAGAGGACCGGGCCGCGGGGACACTAAAGCCCCGAAATCATCTCAAGATAACCCACACACCCGTTTTACCCATGAACACCCCCCACCCCACCCCTATCATTCTTGAAACACTTCCTTCTCTATGCAGGCGATGAGTCACAATAACGTGGCTGAAGTATGTTGACCAGACCACACACTAGAAGGTGAAGGGACGATGACGTTTCGGTCCGTCCTGGACCATTCTCAATACGTATAAAAAGACAAAGAGACATTCTCGAGACTTGAGAATGGTCCAAGACGGACCGAAACGTCGTCGTCCCTTCACCTTCTAGTGTGTGGTCTGGTCAACACTTCCTTCTCTATTTCCTCTCTTCCTGCTTTCCTATCTTCCTTCCTACTGCCATTCATATGAAAATGTTCCTGTGGGATGTGGCGGCTTCAGGCCGTAAAAGCCGAACATTAGCGACACGGAAGGAGGAGCTGCGGTCTCCAGTAACATAAGAGAGCCTCAAAATACCCATCCGGCAGTCATATAATGGTCTTCCAATCATGAAAAGGGTCATATGAAGACTAGCCGGATAGAGGCGCCTGGCGGGGGCGCCCGACCAGAGGACGTGCCGGCCAGGGTAATAGCGAGGTGATGGACTCCGTGTGGTGGGGGGATTGGGAGTGATGGGGGGGGGGGAAGAGGAAGGGGAGGATTGTAAACTACAATCCTCCTCCTCTCCCACGACGCCAGCATCCTGACTCCAGCATCCTGGTGATTCGAGATGAACCTACGACGTTTTTTTCCGGAAGGACTTTTCAGTCCCATCGAGGACCTCCTTCCCCCCCCCCCCGGATCTGCACTACGGTGAAATTTCAGGGGTATTATTGATAGATATAGATAACGGGTGCGCGGGAAGTCTGCTCCTAAGCCAATTGGGCAAGATTCACGAAGCAGTTACGCAGGCACATACGAACGTGTACATCTTTCCTCAATCTTTGACGGCTTGGGTTACATTTATTAAGCAGTTTACAAGCATGAAAACTTGCCAATCAACTGTTGTTATTGTTATAAACAGCCTCCTGGTGCTTCGGAGCTCATTATAACTGTTTAATAATTGTAAACAAAGCCGCCAAAGAGTGAGAAAAGATGTACAGGGTCGTAAGTGCTTGCACGTAACTGCTTCGTGAATGTGGCCCCTTGGTCTTTAGATCATTATTAGTTCAATATGACTTTTCACTCGTGTGTCTCATCATATTTACATTTAAGATCCTGTATCAAACCGGTTTCGACAACAGCCTCATTTAATATTCTCTTATTTACAACTCAAGACTGAAGAAGTTCTTTCTGACATGTGTGTGATTTATTTGAGTTTTTCTCAGTTTACAATTGTATTCTTTCGCTCTAGTGTTGTTCATTTGAACACCGCTTCTATATCTCCCGTGTGTGTGTCTTGAGATGAAACGTGAAGAAGGGGGAAAGGGGTTCCCAACCACATCGACCTTCGGGGATCGAACACAGACTCGGAACAAAGCGAAGAGCATACATGATTTACAATTAAATGTGACAGAAGTCAATGGATAATGAAATAAACTACCCCCCTGTGGTTTACAGAGATTAGTTTACACACACACACACACACACACACACACACACACACACACACACACACACACATGCATTAGGCAGTGATGTGGTGCAGGTTGACTCCATACACAGTTTCAAATGTAGATATGATAGAACCCAGTAAGCTTAGGAACCTGTACACCAGTTGATTGACAGTTGAGAGGCGGGACCAAAGAGCCAGAGCTCAACCCCCGCAAGCACAACTAGGTGCGCGCACACACACACACACACACACGCACACACGCACACACGCACACACACGCACACACACACACACACACACACACACACACACACACACACACACACCACAACAGTGTGTAGACAAATCCAGGAAAAAGCTTGCTCAAAAACCACATCATTAAATCACCCCGTGTTTTTGTAACCTTCAAAATCCCCCATTTGGGGATTAATTCATATAATCATAATACTAAATCACCCAAAGTCGTGCTTGTTTGCCAAACAGCTGATCGCTATCTGAAAATTTAATTATTTTCCGTGACGTGTGAACCCGTCACCAAGTCCTGAAACCCATTGGCCTATCACAGGCCGAATGGGCTATGACGTCACAATCCACTTGAAGAGCTGTCCAATCAGACCAAGAAAAAAAGATTATGACGTCACTCAAGTCGATTTTCTCACAATCGACTTGAGAATGGTCCGAAACGTCGTTCGTCCCTTCGTTTTCAGATTGTGGATTGGTCAAGAACTTAGATTTTTTGCCTTTTAATACCTTTTTCCACCACCAGAATCCACTGCCAGATGTCCCAAATTCTCTCTCTATTATCATACGAACACTTCAAGACTATAGTACATACAGCCCCGTCGTCGCCTCCTTCAGGACACATATATTCCCTTTCGAGTAGAAGATACTACCTTTCATAACACCCCCTCTCTCCCTCTTTTTCTCTATCCCTCTTTCTCTCCCTCCTCATGTCTCTCTCCCTCTTTCCCCCCTCAGTTCCTACCCTCTCTCTCCCTCCCCCCTCGATCTGGGTAAGCTAAGACCATACACCATTCTTTTCTTGGTTAGAAAAGAACCCTTCCCGTCACTAGGTTAAGGTGATGACCTTAACACATCCCCCCTCATCCCGCGATATTCATCTTCCGGACCTATTCATCTCCCTAACTCTTAAGAATTCTTAGCGATTCCAAGAACCTTTATCACGTGTGTGTAACCAGGCGACCGCAAGGATAAAGCGCTTTGCGTGTGTACAAACCCGCGTAGAAAATGTGGAAAAGGGGACCTGAAAACCCCTATTCCACAGGCGACATATAGGGGTCCTCCACCTACGATTCTCGAATAATTTAAGGGGGGGAGTGGTGGGGGAGGAAGGGGGGTTATTGACGTGGTGTTGGGGTGGTGTGTGTTTTTTTCTCCATTCCTTGTTGTATTATTTTCACCCCTCTAGTCTTCCCCTCTTGTGGGTTACACCTACTTTGAGAAGGTAGCGAATAGGGGGGGGGGATGGGATGGTTTTGGGTTGGTAATGCTGTCGGTTATCTTTGGAATAGTATTGATGATATAGGAAGGTTTCTTGATTCCATGCTGCTGCTGCTGATGCTGCTGCTGCTGCTGCTGCTGCTGATGCTGCTGCTGCTGCTGATGCTGCTGCTGATGCTGTTGCTGCTACTGATGCTGCTGTTACTGCTGCTGCTGCTTTTACTGCTGTTGCTGCTACTGCTGTTGCTGCTGCTGTTGTTACTGCTGCTGCTGCTGCTGCTTTTACTGCTGTTGCTGCTACTGCTGTTGCTGCTGCTGCTGTTACTGCTTCTGCTGTTACTGCTGTTACTGCTTCTGTTGTTACTGCTTCTGCTGTTACTGCTACTGCTGCTACTGCTGCTGCTGCTGCTACTGCTGCTGCTACTACTACTGCAACTGCTGCTGCTGCTACTGCTGCTGCTACAGGCATTTCTCCTGCTTGGATCTCCCCTTGTGTAGAACAGATACCAATCAGCACCTGTCGACGCGCCATAGGGTGACGGCAATCATGAGTGATTAGGTAGCAACTGGAACCCGATTCGGTTTAGTCAAGGGACCTGATCAGCCTCGTCACTCATCACAACAATAGGGATACAAAAAAAAATATAAAAGATTTCGCATACAACTCAAATTACAACTCCAAACAGGGGTTATAAATTGGAGATATTTAGATTCAAAGAAGACCTAAGTAGGTTGTTAATTTATGGACCTAACTACCGGCCAACAATATGAATAGGCACTGCAGGCGACGAGTCACAATAACGTGGCTGAAGTATGTTGACCAGACCACACACTAGAAGGTGAAGGGACGACGACGACGTTTCGGTCCGTCCTGGACCATTCTCAAGTCCAGGACGGACCGAAACGTCGTCGTCCCTTCACCTTCTAGTGTGTGGTCTGGTCAACATGAATAGGCACTGCCTCGTATGGACCCAATCGGTCTTCTGCATCTTCACTTTATTTTAATCTTATTTAAGTATACTTAGTTCTGAATACAGTTCAAGGCAGTAAAGAATCAGAGACGTTCCGGTGGATGAGAGAGAGTGGCGTATCTACCTCCGCCCTCCCTGATTGGGGCTCTCCCCAAGAACCCAATCTACCAATCTTTCCCAATCACTGCTGGGTGCACTGCGGCCGACAGTGAAGGATTTGTGTTCATTCGTCCCTGCCTAGGCTGGAACCCAGGCCTCCTCGCGTGCGAAATAAGCAACCGAATGTGCTAACCACTACGCCAACACGTTCGACTAAACCACATGGTGCTATTGGACACACACGCACACACACACACACACACGGCGGTTGAGAGGCGGGACCAAAGAGCCAGAGCTCAACCCCCGCAAACACAACTAGGTGAGTACAACTGAGTACACACACACACACACACACAAATTGGACTTCACTATCGCGGGAGAAAAGAAAAAATGGCGAGGATCATGTCAACGACATACAAGTTCCTTAAAACATTTGCCAAGACAAACAAAATAATACTGATTAGAAAGGAATACACAACGCGGAAATACAAGAGGAAAAAAAACACATAAACAAACAAACAAGTGACTGATATATCAGAAGAAACTTCCCGAATCTTAATAATGGTAAAAAAATTTAAGAAGTAGAATATCCTCGTCTCTGGAAACACCTCAAAATAATATTTAACTCGATAAATACAATAAAAAAACCCACGTGGAAGTCTTTGATAAGAAGAAAAGATTCTTTACATAGAACTTAATTAAGGAGATTAATGTTTGGGTGTATTAAGAAGATGGTGAACATTATATATGGTGAACATTATATATGGTGGTGCCTTGCTCATTGTGCTATCTCTCTCCTCTCTCTCTCTCTCTCTCTCTCTCTCTCTCTCTCTCTCTCTCTCTCTCTCTCTCTCTCTCTATCTCTCTCTTTTTGCATTCTTTCTTTCTTTTTCTTTCCATTCGTCACCCTTCCCCCTACACCCCCCCCCATTCCTCGTCTTTTCTCTTTATATCCCTTCATTCTATTACTTTCTCTCTCTCTCATCTTTATTTTCTTCTCCATTTCTTATTCCTGTCTACATTTTTCTAGCTTTCCATTCTTCGTCCAGTTCATTTCTGTTCTTTATCTGGTATTATTCCTCTTTCTATCCATCTATTCCTTGTATCATTCTATATATCTATATATATTTCTATATAAATACTTTAGTCTCTCTTCTTTTATTAATTCTATTATTATATATCTCTTTTTATACTGTCCACTTCTTTCCATTTACACCCCCTTGATTCTCCCCCCCCCACACATCTATCCCCTCTTCAATCCTATCTATCTCCCCTCTTCTGTCCCCACGACCCCCTTCTATTCCACACCCCCTGTCTCTTCTTTCCCCTCTCCCTCTCCTTCCCCCTCTCTCTCCCTCCCCTCCCATCCTCCCTCCACTGAGCTTTAATACCCCACACAATGGGACAGGAGCTCATTAACAAGGCAGTTGGGGTCGTTGGCTAATTACCGTCCTCAACCGCCCCTACCGTCCGTTTCCCTGGAGACTCATGGGCTCACCTGACAGGTATTTTGACAGATTGTCATTAGTAGTTGACAGGCACACTTGTTACAAGTGCTGGTGGTGGATTGTGGTAGACTGGTGATAAGTGGTGGTGGTGGAATAGTGCTTACCTGTCCAGTGGTGTCGCCTGGTCGAGGACCGGGCCGCGGGGACGCTAAGCCCCGAAATCATCTCAAGATATCCTCAAGACAGTGAGCTCTAGCTCTTCACACCCGACTTACTGTAACCCCTCTTGTACCCGTCGTGGTTACAGCTGAAGTAAGAATTGAATACAACTGATTTCTGACTTCTGCTTTTCAGTGTATTCCAAGAGTCATTCCTCACATTCTTTAGGTTCATT
>NC_091236.1:11377527-11390027 GCF_040958095.1 Procambarus clarkii
TATGGCGGTGTGTTCACTCACAGGATGAGTGACGCTGCCCAATACTGTCACTATGGCGGTGTGTCCACTCACAGGATGAGTGGCGCTGCCCAATACTGTCACTATGGCGGTGTGTTCACTCACAGGATGAGTGGCGCTGCCCAATACTGTCACTATGGCGGTGTGTCCACTCACAAGATGAGTGGCGCTGCCCAATACTGACACTATGGCGGTGTGTCCACTCACAAGATGAGTGGCGCTGCCCAATACTGTCACTATGGCGGTGTGTCCACTCACAAGATGAGTGGCGCTGCCCAATACTGTCACTATGGCGGTGTGTCCACTCACAGGATGAGTGGCGCTGCCCAATACTGTCACTATGGCGGTGTGTCCACTCACAGGATGAGTGGCGCTGCCCAATACTGTCACTATGGCGGTGTGTCCACTCACAGGATGAGTGGTGCTGCCCAATACTGTCACTATGGTGGTGTGTCCACTCACAGGATGAGTGGCCCTGCCCAATACTGTCACTATGGTGGTGTGTCCACTCACAGGATGAGTGGCGCTGCCCAATACTGTCACTATGGCGGTGTGTCCACTCACAGGATGAGTGGTGCTGCCCAATACTGTCACTATGGCGGTGTGTCCACTCACAGGATGAGTGACGCTGCCCAATACTCTCACTATGACGGTGTGTCCACTCACAGGATGAGTGACGCTGCCCAATACTGTCACTATGGCGGTGTGTCCACTCACAGGATGAGTGACGCTGCCCAATACTGTCACTATGGCGGTGTGTCCACTCACAGGATGAGTGACGCTGCCCAATACTGTCACTATGGCGGTGTGTCCACTCACAAGATGAGTGACGCTGCCCAATACTCTCACTATGGCGGTGTGTCCACTCACAGGATGAGTGACGCTGCCCAATACTGTCACTATGGCGGTGTGTCCACTCACAGGATGAGTGACGCTGCCCAATACTCTCACTATGGCGGTGTGTCCACTCACAGGATGAGTGACGCTGCCCAATACTGTCACTATGGCGGTGTGTCAACTCACAGGATGAGTGACGCTGCCCAATACTGTCACTATGGCGGTGTGTCCACTCACAGGATGAGTGACGCTGCCCAATACTGTCACTATGGCGGTGTGTCCACTCACAAGATGAGTGACGCTGCCCAATACTCTCACTATGGCGGTGTGTCCACTCACAGGATGAGTGACGCTGCCCAATACTGTCACTATGGCGGTGTGTCCACTCACAGGATGAGTGGCGCTGCCCAATACTGTCACTATGGCGGTGTGTCCACTCACAAGATGAGTGACGCTGCCCAATACTCTCACTATGGCGGTGTGTCCACTCACAGGATGAGTGACGCTGCCCAATACTGTCACTATGGCGGTGTGTTCACTCACAGGATGAGTGGCGCTGCCCCATACTGTCACTATGGCGGTGTGTCCACTCACAGGATGAGTGGCGCTGCCCAATACTGTCACTATGGCGGTGTGTCCACTCACAGGTTGAGTGGTGCTGCCCAATACTGTCACTATGGCGGTGTGTCCACTCACAGGATGAATGGCGCTGCCCAATACTGTCACTATGGCGGTGTGTCCACTCACAGGATGAGTGGCGCTGCCCAATACTGTCACTATGGCGGTGTGTTCACTCACAGGATGAGTGGCGCTGCCCCATACTGTCACTATGGCGGTGTGTCCACTCACAGGATGAGTGGCGCTGCCCAATACTGTCACTATGGCGGTGTGTCCACTCACAGGATGAGTGACGCTGCCCAATACTGTCACTATGGCGGTATGTTCACTCACAGGATGAGTGGCGCTGCCCAATACTGTCACTATGGTGATGTGTTCACTCACAGGATGAGTGACGCTGCCCAATACTGTCACTATGGGTGTGTGTTCACTCACAGGATGAGTGGCGCTGCCCAATACTGTCACTATGGCGGTGTGTTCACTCACAGGATGAGTGGCGCTGCCCAATACTGTCACTATGGCGGTGTGTTCACTCACAGGAAGAGTGGCGCTGCCCAATACTGTCACTATGGCAGTGTGTCCACTCACAGCCTTTAGTGACAGGGCCCAATAAACTCGCACTGCGGAGGCAAATCACAAGACACTACACATTAATTCAGAAACATTTATCATGGGGTGGAGGGAGTTGGGAGAGGTTTCTTAATACATACAAGGAAACTCGGTTATTTGAACCAACCTGATATTAGCTTACCGTCAAACAGAGGTCCCAACCACTCCCTGACAGAACGAACAACCGACCACGGTAGCTACACTCCCACTACCGTTGGTCGACCAGCAATGAACACTGAAGTGCTTTCAATTATTTAGATCACCCTAGTAAGCGTCTGGTTCTGGGGAAGGGGTTCAGCGTCACCTTTATTCAGGGGGTACGGCTTACACTACCTTGTTGTCATGTGTACACACACCCCCACTTGAACCGCCGTGACTCCCCGCACTCTCCTTAGTGTGGGATGATCTCTCAGTCGCCCTTAGTTAAAGTCCACTGTCACCCAAGTTATTGCCGCATCTTTCTCTCACTTCCTCTCTCTAGCCAGAAAGCCTCACCAGGACAGGAGGAAAAACCAGCTAACATAATATTTAATACCATATAACACAGATCTAATCTAATGTAAGACATCCAACAAAGTTTCTTTATGACAGCCTCACAGCTCTTCTGCTCCTGACTTGAGCACATTAAGTCGTCCAACAGGCTTCACACATCAACGCCTGCTCGATCCCCCTCCTCTTGAAGAAGCAAGCAGTTAGGGTTCCTCCTACTACCAGGAGCTCAAGAAAACACAACCCTCTCTCAAGACTTCTGTGACTCAAGTAAGGTCATGACGTCCTGCTAACCCCATGTCATGTCACCAAAGTATCGACATCTCATCTCATGTCACTATTTACATGCTCATCCTCTGCTCATATTTTGCAATTATTCACTGACATTTATATTTAATATATACATCTTTCCTCTAACCTCTCAATCAGTTCCGGAAGGCAGAATAACTCTCACTGGGGTAGACTCGTTCCTCCCTGGCTACATACGGTCGTAACACCACACATGAAATCACAAACATTAGAACTACACTTCAACACTCACCTCGACTCGCAGTTCCGCGCTCCCCGGCCAATTGCTCTTGACAGCCGCCACTGAAAGGAGAAAGGATATCATCAATCACTCTAATCTTTCACCAAATAAAAACAACACTCCTTTACACCCTAGTTTTATACACGCTGACACAACGTCTCTAGAAAATACTTGACAAACACAACCTCAATTAGATACATACGATTTAGTTAAATATAGAACTGAACAGCCTATTCGTGAGATATTAACTTCTGACTTCAAGTAGGCTTCTCACACCTTGAGACCCAATGCATCCATTTCTTGTATAATAGCTCCAGTCCACTGCTCATTCAATGTTTACGGGCTCACCATAGCCCGTGCTACATGGATATTTCGTTCTGAGTAGCTAAATCTAAAAACAAAAACTGCTTATCCAGTAATGTATCCTGTGTCCCAGACAGGCTCTTTCCTACCTCCTGTCTGGCGGTCACACATCACATTGTCAGTGATTTCGAACCACGTGTTTAGCACGACACTGGTTCCGTGAGTATTCCGTGAGTTCCGTGAGTATTCCGTGAGTTCCATCGAGACATTCACTACTTTCCAGTGAAGTGGGGAACAGGAAAATGCACAAAAGGTAGAGTCAGTATCCCTTGATGAGTTTACCTAATACTGGGTAACAATTAACAACTGTAGACTAACGTACGTGTGTGTGTGTGTGTGTGTGTGTGTGTGTGTGTGTGTGTGTGTGTGTGTGTGTGTGTGCGAGAGAGATAACAACATCTTATCGATATTGCATTGAAGAGTATTTTCTGCCTTGTCACTGGTTTAGAGGAGAGATATTAGCGGACTGGATATCATAGATAACCAGTCCTTTGGGTACCACTGCGTTTGAAATGCTTTGGAGTTTCTACTGAGAACGAAAGACAATATTTGCTCTTTGAATTAGGCTGCTGTGCACGCACTCAATCACACACACACACGCACACACACACATACACATACACACACACACACACACGCACACACACACATACACACACACACACACACGCACACACACACACACACACACACAGGGGACCAAAGAGCCAGAGCTCAACCCCCGCAAGCACAATTAGGTGAGTACACACACACACACATTAACGACCATCCTACATCCTTCCCCCCCCAATAATCTCTCCTCCCCCCCCCCCCTCCATACCTACATGGAATTCGAAATAGAATCAAAAGTATAATGAACCAATCCTCCTCTTCTTCTCTCGGCCTCTTAAGTAGACACTGAAGAGAGGAATTTGAATCTGAAGAGGGGAATCTGAAGAGGGGAATCTGAAGAGGGGAATCTGAAGAGGGGAATCTGAAGAAGGGAATCGATTCACGGATTATTTTTTTTGTCTCTAACAACGTAAATACAGCGAAGATAATTTCGGTCAAAAAAAAAAATGACACGATTAATCCATTTTTTTTTGTGATGGAATGATTTTTTTTTGTTTTTTTTTGTACAATTTTTGAGACTTACAAAATTTTTTATATAACTCTGTTGCTGCCACTGTCATTTTTTTTTTTGGGGGGGGGGGGAGGGACTGGGGGGGGGGGATTTTGATTAATTATACTGTACTTAAAAAAATACAACAGGTGCTTGGAATAAATTATGTGATGTTTATACATTCTAATTGGCTGTGATTTATTCGGTGTTTATTGGTCGTGTCTGCGAAGTGGAGATGGATAGATGGATGAGTGGATAGATTGGTGTTTACTTGGATAAGTGGATGTATGTATAATAGACGTTAGGATGGACGTTTCCGTAGATAAATAAGAGGGATGGATGGATGTTCGGATGGATAGGTGCTTGGCTTGCTGGATGCATTGACGAATATTTCTGTGAATGGATAGATAGAGAGATGGATTTTTGAATGGACGCATCAACTGATTTTGTTTTTTTAATAGACCAGTGGATAGATACACAAAAAATTAGTTCATACAAGTTTATCGAAATTATAAAATGCATCTTAGAAAGGATTAGATCAGATTCTTCAAGTTATTTCTGCCCTCGTCTGTCTATTTTAAACCATATCTTGAGGTTATCTTGAGATGATTTCGGGGCTTTAGTGTCCCCGCGGCCCGGTCCTCGACCAGGCCTCCACCCCCAGGAAGCAGCCCGTGACAGCTGACTAACACTCAGGTACCTATTTTACTGCTAGGTAACAGGGGCATTCAGGGTGAAAGAAACTTTGCCCATTTGTTTCTGCCTCGTGCGGGAATCGAACCCGCGCCACAGAATTACGAGTCCTGCGCGCTATCCACCAGGCTACGAGGTCCCTACGTTGAATTTTCTGAAGGGAATCGACGTGATAGAATGACAGGAATTGGACGGGGGTCGTCTGAAAGGCGCCTGTCTGTCTGTCTGTTTTATATAATCGTTTTTACACCCATTGACGAGACGACGACAAACAGATGAATGACTTTCAATGGGTGTCGCGACCTTGGAGTAAAGGGTTCTTATGGGGCGCCTCTTGCATGTGCAGCTAATGGGTTTTTAATGGGGAGGGGGAAGGGGGGCGACTCTATGGGACTGCCTTCCTGTCTGGGTGTTTATAATGGGCGACTGGTTAATGGGGAGGAGGATGAGTGGTTGATGCTGGATAACTGGTTGACCTCGTGTTGGTTCCGAGGATCAACACCCCTCGCGGCCCGGTCTCTAACTAATCCTCTTTACGAGACCTGATGTAATCCTTTATTCTAAATATCCTTCCCTATCCTTACATATTCCCTATAAAGAAAAAAAAACATAATTCTATCTAAATTGCCTTATCTTATTTATCACAAAAGCGAAGATGCTGGATACATCTATGGACCACGTTCTGTAAGCTTTCCTGAAGGACAAAAACTAAAAAAAAAATGGGACTCTAGTTTTCCTCTAGACATTTGATGTTATTTTCTTGTCCCTTCCACTCTTCCCGTGTGGTGGTAAAGGAGAATTAACATGGAAAGAGAGAGCAAAATCTCTCCCTCTTTCCTCTTTCGGGAGAGGATTTCACAGCCACTCACCGGCTGTTTCGACGTCTTGTCATCACCTTCACAATTGCTGCCCGAGTCTTCGAGGAAAAAACAAATAATAAACTTTTTAAAAAGAATCCCAGCCGTTTTTTGTTTACTTATCTTAATACCTATGCCGTTTTCTCTTGAAGATGCCGCGAAGGGCCTCTATGTAAGGTCGTAAGTCTTTTATACCTCACTGATCATTGGTTGGAGAGAGAGAGAGAGAGAGAGAGAGAGAGAGAGAGAGAGAGAGAGAGAGAGAGAGAGAGAGAGAGAGAGAGAGAGAGAGAGAGAGAGAGAGAGAGAGAGAGAAAGAGAGAGAGAGAGAGAGAGAGAGAGAGAGAGAGAGAGAGAGAGAGAGAGAGTACAAGGGCCGAACACACTACATGTTAAAGTTATGGATAGACAAACATAGTTATCTCTTTCTCTCACCTTCACCGCCTTCAACTCTCTCACTCTACCCTCTACTCTCACTCCCCATTCACTATACCCCCTGCCTTCCCCTCTTCCATCTATCCCCACTAATCCCCTCTCCACCTACAATTCCCCTCACTTCCCCCAACTTATCAGAATCTACAGGAAAATTGAATTAAAAAAATACATTGCCTCGAAATCTGATCATAAGATTGAGTATTGATCACAATTTGATCAGATGTTGAAATTAATCTCATACAAATAATTAATGGTATACATATGATCTTGTACACCTTGCATACGTACATGTGTTATATTGTGTGTGTGTGTGTGTGTGTGTAACAATTGCCTACACATAAGGATATATATAAGCTGTACTCTTGTGCTCCTTATGTATACATATGTGACTTATGTGTTTACCCCATGTATATGTGGATATGTTGTGATACAATGCGTACATATGTGGATATGTTGCACTCATGCACCCACTGCCTACACATATGGACACGTGTTGTACTCCTGCAACCCTGGCATGTAGATGTGCCATTATGTACTTCAGGAGCCAGATGATCAAATCCACAAGGGCCGTGACGAGGGTTCGAACCTACGTCCCAGAGAAGATGATGTTTCAGGTCTTAATGCTATCTTAACTACCACGAAAGAAAATGAACTGGTTCAGGGTCAAAAATTCTATCTAAGCGAAAGCTAATTACCGGAAGAAAATCCTAAGTCAAGATGATTATACAACACACAGAAGGAACATAAGACAAGGATTTGGGATAAGACGGGATGAGGATAGGAATGGCACTCCCAAACCACTTAGTGGACAATCGAGGGATTCGAACGCTGGCCTGCAAGAAGCCAGACCGTCGCTAGAATATCATCCAGTCCAAGCAGCCTGGTTGATCAGTCCAGCAACCAGGAGGCCTGGTCGACGACCGGGCCGCGGGGACACTAAGCCCCGGAAGCACCTCAAGGTAACCTCAAGGTAAGGTAGCTAAGCCTTTAGGCTCTTTACATGTAATAAGTTTAATTTCTGTACATAAAAAAACACATAACATATGATCTTTAAATAAACTTTTTAGGTATCGTATTTTACCCCTTGGAATTTATTCAGTCATATAACTATGTCTAGCTATATATTTGTCTTAATAATCCGACTTTGTGGTATCTGTCATTAACTTGATTTACACGAACGAAGAACTTACTAATTTAGTTTAACGAAATTACAAACGATTAACGACCCCCTATTGATGTCTAATGCCACTAATGTAACCAGGTGATTCCTTAGGGGGGGGGGTAATTAAGGGCTTTATTAATTATGTGTTCTCCATGTGTCCCTTGTGAGGGGACTAAGGACACGTATGTGTTGGCGTGCAGGTGATACAGTGGCTTAGGTAGGTGTGTGTGTGTGTGTGTGTGTGTGTGTGTGTGTGTGTGTGTGTGTGTGTGTGTGTGTGTGTGTGTGTGTGTACTCACCTAGTACTCACCTAGTTGTGTTTGCGGGGGTTGAGCTCTGGCTCTTTGGTCCCGCCTCTCAACCGTCAATCAACAGGTGTACAGGTTCCTGAGCCTATTGGGCTCTATCATAGTGTACTCACCTAATTGTGCTTGCGGGGGTTGAGCTTTGGCTCTTTGGTCCCGGGTGTGTGTGTGTGTGTGTGTGTGTGTGTGTGTGTGTGTGTGTGTGTGTGTTACAGAGCAGTTGGTATAAAAGGTGAGATTAGAGCTTAAGAGTTACGACAGTAAACCCTAGTTTGATTTATTAATTCAACCTATGAATTTATTAATTAATTTATTAATTTATTTTTGAAGGTTGTTATTAATTACTCAATATAAATACAGAATTCCTACGCTCACACCTAACCTAACCTAACCTTATCTTATCTAATCTAATCTAATCTAATCTAATCTAATCTAACCTCATAAAATAACCTCTGTTTTTGTTAATTTATTACTTTATTTTTTTAATTAATATTTTCTACCACAGACGTGGCCAGACATTTACAATGCTAACCAGCATATATACATTTTCTTCTGTCCTCCATGGACAGGGTGAGAGATCTGTTAAACATATAGTTCAGTGATTTATTAAACAATCAACCACAGAAGGTGATTGTAGTGCTTTTAAAATGCTAATCTAACCTAACCTAACCTACAGACATAAATAAATAGATTTACATCTATTCTATATTCACAGTGTTCAAGGTAGGCCTTTTACATAGTGTTATTAATGTGAGTTTACAAAGGTGAAATGCAATTCTGACAAGCACGGTCGGAGCCGGTCGGCCGAGCGGACAGCACGCTGGACTTGTGATCCTGTGGTCCTGGGTTCGATCCCAGGCGCCGGCGAGAAACATTGGGTGGAGTTTCTTTCACCCTATGCCCCTGTTACCTAGCAGTAAAATAGGTACCTGGATGTTAGTCAGCTGTCACTGGCTGCTTCCTGGGGGTGGAGGCCTGGTTGAGGACTGGGCCGCGGGGATACTAAAGCCCCGAAATCATCTCAAGATAACCTCAAGATAAGCACACACACGCACATCCTGTATAGACTGCTGTAGAAACTAGTGTGGTATTAAGCACTTAACTACTGAAGGTGATTAAGATGGTTGTTTGGTGGTGTTTAAGATTCGCTACGTGGAAAAAAAAGTTCCAAGTAGCACGGGCTATGGTGAGCCCGTAGTTAAGATGGTAACAAGGGCACAAGGCAAGAAAGAAAACATTGCCGAAAGAGAAAGGGGTCGGCGAGGAAATAAAAAAAAGGGGAGCGAGAGAGACGGGAGAGAGGGCAAAGGAAGGGGGGGGGAGAGGGGGGAAGGATTTGAGGAAGAGGGAAGCTGGAGGGAAAAGAGGGAAGGGGGAGGAATATAGACAAGGAACAGTGGTTGAGGAAAAAGGGGCCAAAAGAAAGAAAGAAAGAAGGATGAGCTCTTGTTCATTCTCGCGAAGAAAGAAGATCACCCCTTCACCTCTCCCATCCCCTCCCCCCCGCTGCTCCCACCCCCCCCGCTCCCCCCCCCCCACACCCTCACCCTCAAAAGGAAAAAAAAATACCATTCAAAGGTCTTATTTACCCCGACGTAAACACAAAACTGGCTCCATGAACAGCTTGGGCAGGTGTAAACATCATTAGCTTACAGAGGACAGCTCGGAGAGATATAAACGCACACAAGCGCTGCACTTACACGTGTATACACACACCTGTACACACACCTGTACACACACACACACACACACACACACACACACACACACACACACACACACACGCGCACACACACACGCCAGCTCTCAACAATTCACTGGCAAACATTGCCAGAAACAGGCTACGTAACTCTTCAAATTCCCAAACAGCTTCTCTTCCTATCACAACTTATCATAACCCTACAATTTCTCTTTTCACACAACTCAAAATGACAGTAACTTTTTTCCTCACAATCCCCCCCCCCATCAACTTCACAACCTTCCCCGGAACTTTTTGCCCGCTTACCTAAACTACTCACAACCATCAACCTCTCTCTCCACATTACAACCTCTCCTCATAGCACAACTTCTCGTCACCTCACGTCTTTACAACCCCTCTGTATCAACCCCCCTCACACCCCCCTTGTAACAACCTCTCACAAGCCATCCCTACCTCAATTTCGCAACATCTCTCTCTCTCTCTCTCTACCTCATAACTTTTATCCACCTCATAAACTCAATACACACACTAGATTGCAACAGATGATTGGAACATAACTAAACATGTGCAAGCAGGACTATCTCATTACTCATTTGCTCTATTTGATCCATTATAGTCATTCTTGATCAATCCCCTGAACTGAAATTGCAAGTCAATAATGCTAACTGAGCTTTATACATTCAAAGGATTGAAAACTAAGATCATGATATTGATTTTCGTTTCCAATGTATCTATCAAAATATTTGTTGATTTTAATCTTACAGGATTATTTTTAATGGCTTACCTTTTCACCTCATTCAAGATTTTCTTGATTTTTGTATGGCTATAAACATATTACATAAGACGATCATTTTTATGCCTCTAGACTGTATGAAGGGATACATAGTGTGTCTCAAGAGATACACGTGTCTCTATGTGATACATAATCATTTATACAGCTGCCCTAGACTGCATAAAGGGATACATAGTGTATCTAGACTAGACAATATTAAAAACGTTCCCCATCTGGCAGGATAGTTAGTCATACAAGGTCATGTGATCAACAGCTTCCATTGGCACGGTTTTGATGGATTCTGGAGGATATCCTGAAGCTTGAAGCCTGATATCATATCTTATATATTTTTATATATCTGTGCCAGTGAGAGTTATATGCAGTCATTCATTAAGAGAGAGAGAGAGAGAGAGAGAGAGAGAGAGAGAGAGAGAGAGAGAGAGAGAGAGAGAGAGAGAGAGAGAGAGAGAGAGAGAGAGAGAGAGAGAGACACACACACACACAGATTAACACAGATAAAACAGAAAACTAAAATCTATACAGCCCCCTCCCTCCCTCCCTCCCTTCCCCCCTTTACCTACCAAACCAAACCACAACCATTCGACATGCAAACGGAGTATTTTTCTCCCTAATACCCACTGCGTCGTCAAAGTAGCGCGGATCCACACCAACATAAATCAGGATAGCATGAGTTGCCTATTATTCCTGCCTACCATTAATATTCGGACAATTACCGCCCTGACTCTGGCTTGAACCACAACAATGAAAGGAAAGGGTTGGGATTTGTGTGTGTGTGTGTGTGTGTGTGTGTGTGTGTGTGTGTGTGTGTGTGTGTGTGTGTGTGTGTGTGTGTGTGTGTGTGTGTGTGTGTGTCTCTCTCTCTCACCTGTGTGTGTGTGTGTTTTCTAAGCTATCATGACTACCTTTCCCTAGTGTTTTCCCATGTTCGAAGCCCAAGTTTACCTGTAAATTTATCTTTGACTTATAAGGGGGTTTGCGTTACAGGTTATTACAGGGTGACGTTACAAAAGGGTATTGTGTTACAGGGTGTATATTCAGGCTCACAGAGTGTAATGGGGCACCTGTTGTTTCATTCCGTGTTTAATCATTTTTATCTGATACGTAAATCTGTGTCACTTACGTAAACCATTTATATATATCTGTGCACTGGAACTTTACTGTATCAAGAGCCTTGTGAATTATAAATACAGCAGCCATTGCGATTGTTGCAGTCATCGTTGATTGTACTGGATAAGAATGTTTTGATAACCATGGATAATTTATCACAATATCCGATTTTCATGTAGTCATTCAGATTAAATTTCTCCGGAAATAAAATCTTTGTAATTTGTATTAATTTTTCGTAAGACATTACAGAAGGTTCTTCTATAGCAGGCTCTGTTTTTTTGGGCACTTTTTCTCATCCTCATATCGGACATAGACAAGGACACAACCTATAGAACTGTATCATCCTTTGCAGATGACACGAGGATTTTCATGAGAGAAGACAACATAGAGGACACAGCAAACATCCAATCAGATGTAAATCAGGTCTTTCTATGGGTCACAGAAAATACTTTCTTTAATGAGGATAAGTTCCAGCTCCTGGGCTACGGAAAAAAATAGAAATATAAAAATCAGACACTACTTATTTAACGCAGTCAATTCACACTATAGAACGAAAAAGCAATATATATATAAAATTTGGGTGTACTCATGTCTGAAGACACTTCAAAGAACACAATAAAGTAGCCGTCACAACTGCAAGAAAAATGACATTTTGGATAAAGAGATTCTTACAAGAACTTTTCACACTAGAGATGCTATACCAATGATGATAATTTTCAAGATACTAGTGCTCTCTAGAGAGGAATATTGTTGCAAAATAACACCCTAATTCAAAGTTACGAGTCATTTGCAAGCTTGTATTTTCACGGTACAGGCCACTTAAACTTTCATTATCGGAAGCTCTGTACTGAAGGCTATTTCAGACCATCCTTACACCGAACCTC
>NC_091236.1:11392527-11402527 GCF_040958095.1 Procambarus clarkii
CATTACAGTCTCGTATACAAACTATCTCCTGAATACAGAAATACAGTTGCCACTCTTACAAACATTACTCTTCCTTCCATCGGGGAAAAAACCCATTCAAGACAACTTAGGGTTAAGGGGTAGTTAAGGGTGTGATTAACTGTTCACTTGAGATAGTTAAGTTCCTGTTATAATTAGGGGTACAAGTCTAAGGATGAACAGCTCAGTGGGTTACCTCCCTATTGGAGGAAAGGGGGAGAGGGGGGGGGAGGTAAGGGGGGGGAGGTAAGGGAGGGGGGAGGTGTTCTACATGCTTCTATGAGGTCAGATTCACGAAGCAGTTACGCAAGTATTTACAAAACCTGTACATCTTTCCTCAATCTTTGACGGCTTTAGTTACATTTATTAAACAGTTTACAAGCGTGAAAACTTGCCAATCAACTGTTGTTATTGTTATAAACAGCCTCCTGGTGCTTCGGAGCTCATTAACCGTTTAATAATTGTAAACAAAGCCGCCAAAGATTGAGAAAAGATGTAAAGGTTCATAAGTGCTTGCGTAACTGCTTCGTGGATTTCACCCCATGGTGATATATTCACTCACAAGATTAATAACGTTCTCCTTCGGGGCAGAATGTATAAAATGAAGAAGTTTCAAGGTCTCACAGGAGGAGGAGGAGAAGGTATATGCAACTGATGTATCAACATGGAGCAGAACCAGCGCTCCCTACACTCCGTAAATCATGGAAGGAGAGGTCCATTATCCGGGAAAGGGGGTAGGGAAGGGGGAAGGGGGAGAGACACATTAGTCAGAAGGCAGTGTCAGATATATTCCCCCTCCCACTCCTTCCCCACTTAGTATTAACGTATAGTGATTCATGGCGGACACTATGAATACACACACCAGAACACACTCTTCCTGTGGGTCTGGCTTGAACGACACCCTAAACATTCGTCCAGTGGGTGTATATATATACACCCTTACCAGGCTGTGATTCATACGTCAGGCTGCGAGCAGCCGAGTCCAACAGCCTGTGTATGTGGGTCTGCGCTGGGCCGCTCCAAGCACCAGCCTGGTGGACCAAGCTCTCACAAGTCAAGCCTGGCCTCGGGCCGGGCTTGGGGAGTAGAAGAACTCCCAGAACCCCATCAACCAGGTATATGTGGGCCTGCGGGCCGCTCCAAGCAACAGCCTGGTGGACCAAACTCTCACAAGTCAAGCCTGGCCTCGGGCCGGGCTTGGGGAGTAGAAGAACTCCCAGAACCCCATCAACCAGGTATATGTGGGCCTGCGGGCCGCTCCAAGCAACAACCTGGTGGACCAAGCTCTCTCAAGTCAAGCCTGGCCTCGGGCCGGGCTTGGGGAGTAGAAGAACTCCCAGAACCCCATCAACCAGGTATCAAGCCAATAGCCTGGTTGACCAGTCCAGCAACCAGCCTGCCTGGTCGAGGACCGGGCCGCAGGGACGCTAAGCTCCGGAAACACCTCAAGGTAAACCTCCAAGGTGTAAGTATCCTCTATACAATCGATTTTGAAGTCATTGGTTGAGTCTCAAGACCACCAAGAGAGTCAATATATCTTTCTGAAAACGTTCCTTATTAAGGCCACTCAATAGCGCGGTAGATAGAGCTTCGACCTCACACACACGTGGGTTCCAGGGTTCGATTCTCCTACATCCCAGGTAAATGCAACAAAGCACAGTCTGGACTCTCATAGTGGTACAACTTATTTACATTATAAAATTATAATTTAATAGTTAAAAATATATATATTTTTTAAACGAATAGTTTGTGGCCTAAAATTCCCAGGGGGACAAAATTGGAACCATGATAGGCCTAAGCAAAGCTGGAACAGAGAGTCGACAAGGAAAAAAACTCTGAAAGGGAAAATAATTCATTCAAAAAAATCAATTCAATTCAGAAATGAAAAATAATTGAATGACAATAGAGAGACAAGAAGGAAAAGAACAGATAACTAGTTCATATGGGAGGGACACGAGGGGAAGGGAAAACTATCAGAGGGGGGAAAGCGCCAAGCCATCACGACTATATAGCACTTATAAAGGGATCAGGATAAGGATTTGGGATAAGGATTTGGGATCACCACTTGGTCCGGGAGACATCTCCCGTCACGCAGGGTGCAGTCGCACCTCCACAGATCTCCAGTATCAGCTCTTGATACTGGTAATGGCTCAAAAGGGCCACCACTTACGGGCTATTCATGCCCGTGCCACCTTTTAGGTGGCTTCATCTTCATAACATAGATTTGGGATGGGACGGTGGTGGAAGGAATGGTGCCCCAACCACTTGTGGACAGTTTGGGGGGATTGAACGCCGACCTGCATGGAGCGAGACCGTCGCTCTACCGTCCACCCCGAGTGGTTGGACATGGGGAGAGAGGAGAAGATGGGAAAGATAACAAATCAGAAGAGAATTATGATATATTAAACTTTATGGGATATCTTGACATCCTGAAGGGAGCGAGGATAACCCATCCCCCCATCTTCTTCCCCAATCTCCCCCCCCCCTCTCCACTTTACGGGGCTATTCATGCCCATGCCACCTCTTGGGTGGCTTAATCTTAATCAATCCCTCTCCACTCCTCGTCTCCAATCAACCCCCCCTGCTCTTCTCCCATCCCACAATCCCCCCTCTCTCTCTCCCTCTCTCACATATACACACTTATAGGGGGGCCTCGTGGCTGAGTGGACTGCGCACGGGATTCGTAGTCCTATGGTTCCGGGTTCAAGCGCCGTTGAAGGCGGAAACAAAGAGTCAGAGTATCTTTCACCCTAATGCACCTGTTCACCTAGCATTCAAATAGGTACCTGGGAGTTAGACAGCTGCTACGGGCTGCTGCTTCCTGTGTGTGTGTGCGCGCTAAGAGTGAAATATATATGTAGTAGAAATAATAGAAGGGAAAAAATAGATTGGTTAGAAAGGCGGGGTCCAAGAGCTAATAGCTCGATGCTGCAGACACAAATAATAAACACACAGCTAAACAAAAAAGATAAAAAAGAACGTGTGCAGCAGCAAGGTATTTAGGCCTACCGCTACTGGGTTAACGGTTGTTATGTGGTCGTTAAGGCGGTAGTGAAGCGAATGGAAGACACAGAGGAAATGAAGGAAGAGGAGAAGAAGAAGAAGGAGAAGGAGGAGGAAGGAGACAGAGAGAGAGGAAGGGAAGTCAACTATCAGGGGGGGGGGGGAAGCGGCAAGTCATTACGACTATATAGCACTTGGAAGGGGTCAGGATAAGGATTTGGGATGGGACGGGGGGAAGGAACGGTGCCCCAACCACTTGTGGACAGTTTGGGGGATTGAACGCCGACCTGCATGAAGCGAGACCGTCGTTCTACCGTCCAGCCCAAGTGGCTGGGTAGAGAGAGAGAGAGAGAGAGAGAGAGAGAGAGAGAGAGAGAGAGAGAGAGAGAGAGAGAGAGAGAGAGAGAGAGAGAGAGAGAGATTAATCGGGTCTGACCCCTAAAACCCGTTTCCAAACATCACTTTCCTGACACGGAAAAAAAGTCTCTCGTTTTTCTTGTGTTTTGTTTAACGACTTCCGTTTTCTGTGTCTAATGGATGACTAACGGATATTTTTTTTTTTTTAGCTGATGGCGGTAGTAGCAGAAGTACTTTTTTAACCTCTTGTTCGCATGTATGTGTGTGTTTGTGTCAACAGTCAAGAGGAATCGTTTGTTGGTGAGCAACTCCAAACCAGTGTCATTGCTATCACTTTCTGGTCAAATTCTTAAGACAATAATATCAACAAAAATCCACGATTGTTTCATCATTGGTCACTGTTTAAGGGACAATATCGTTTCAGAATTTTTTTTTCAACAGGTGGTTACAGGAGCAGATAGTTTATGACTCCTGTTAGAAGGCTAAGAGCTTTCCTTCTCCGTAGCTCATGGTAAGCCTTAAGCTAATAGTTTTCCCCTTATAGAACATGATTTCCCAATTTCTATGGCGGTGATTTGCTGACTGACTGTCCCAGGAGCAACCAGGAGGCCTGGTCGACGACCGGGCCGCGGGGACGCTAAGCCCCGGAAGCACCTCAAGGTAACCTCAAGGTAAGGTAGGTCCCTTAAGCTTTATATATGCAAGATGGGAAATGCCAACTGCTACAAGGTTCATTAATCACTATTTGCAGCAAATTCTACCTTACAAAGCAATTGCAGGTTACACAAGAATGCAATACCAGATCATAACTCAACTGCAACCCACTTTGAACTAAGGGAAGCCTACGGTCAAGTGGAAAAGAATATAATGCTCAGTGATGAAGCAAACATCTTGAGGCTGATGTTTGACTCTTCAGTGACGAGGATGTGTCATGTGCTGGACCTAGCACAGCACCCAAGAAGCTTATAGATTAAAGATACATTTCCTACCTCGACAGCAGCGGTTGCAAAACTATATAAGATGTAGCAGCTGAGACTCACCAGACATAAACGCACCGCCACTGTTATGTATAAGCACCAGCTTGTGCACAACTGTTTATTAAATCCATCAAACACCACCATCAATCAGAATCAACAAGCTATCGAACGCAACACCATCAATCAGAATCAACAAGCTATCGAACGCAACACTTTCAGTCAGAATCAACAAGCTATCGAATGCAACACCTTAAATCAGAATCCAGGAAAATTCAACACTACATCCACTCCACCTTGCTCAGTACCTAAAAGAGAACCCGTGACATTTCCTCACGACTGTGACCCCAGTCGTGTGCTTGTGCGTGTCCGTTCATTCAGCCCGTGTCCCCTTTACCCCTCACCCCTCACTGTCCCCTCTCTCTCTCTCACACTCTCCCCTCTCTCACTCCCACTAGACAGGGCGGACACAGGAGGGGATAGACTACAACTTGGCCCAAGTGATTAATGTGGGTGTCTCTATCTACCAGGGTTCTGACCCCTGTCGTGTCCTCTCTGATGCTCTGAGACCTCTGAACCCTTTCAGACCTATGTGGAAAGGTGAACCCTTCACTCCCTCCTTCCCATACGGTCGTCGATGGAAGGGGAGTTCCTTCCTCTGTCGTTGAAGGGAAAGTCTCCTTCCCCCTCCCACCTGTTATCGAGGGAAAGAGTGCCCTAACCTATCCCTTTATCAACGAGGTGTTGAAAGATCTCATTCCCCCTGACTTCGACAGCAGAGCAGAGCTCATTTTCCTGTCATTGAAGGAAAGAAAAGGGATATCTTCTTTCGTCGAGAGAGGAGGCAAACCCAGACGACGTATTTCGTCATGGAAAACCCAGTAAGTTCAGGGTCTTAGTGAGACTTCTTTCAGCACATTTGCCAGGTAAGTCCACTACGGGCTCACCATAGCCCGTGCTACTTGCCCCGCTCCTGTGCCGGGTAAGTCCACTACGGGCTCACCATAGCCCGTGCTACTTGCCCCGCTCCTGTGCCAGGTAAGTCCACTACGGGCTCACCATAGCCCGTGCTACTTGCCCCGCTCCTGTGCCAGGTAAGTCCACTACGGGCTCACCATAGCCCGTGCTACTTGCCCCGCTCCTGTGCCAGGTAAGTCCACTACGGGCTCACCATAGCCCGTGCTACTTGCCCCGCTCCTGTGCCAGGTAAGTCCACTACGGGCTCACCATAACCCGTGCTACTTGCCCCGCTCCTGTGCCAGGTAAGTCCACTACGGGCTCACCATAACCCGTGCTACTTGCCCCGCTCCTGTGCCAGGTAAGTGCACTACGGGCTCATCATTGCCCGTGCTACTTGCCCCGCTCCTTTGCCAGGTAAGTCCACTACGGGCTCACCATAACCCGTGCTACTTGCCCCGCTCCTGTGCCAGGTAAGTCCACTACGGGCTCACCATAGCCCGTGCTACTTGCCCCGCTCCTGTGCCAGGTAAGTCCACTACGGGCTCACCATAACCCGTGCTACTTGCCCCGCTCCTGTGCCAGGTAAGTCCACTACGGGCTCACCATAGCCCGTGCTACTTGCCCCGCTCCTGTGCCAGGTAAGTCCACTACGGGCTCACCATAACCCGTGCTACTTGCCCCGCTCCTGTGCCAGGTAAGTCCACTACGGGCTCACCATAGCCCGTGCTACTTGCCCCGCTCCTGTGCCAGGTAAGTCCACTACGGGCTCACCATAACCCGTGCTACTTGCCCCGCTCCTGTGCCAGGTAAGTCCACTACGGGCTCACCATAACCCGTGCTACTTGCCCCGCTCCTGTGCCAGGTAAGTCCACTACGGGCTCACTATAACCCGTGCTACTTGCCCCGCTCCTGTGCCAGGTAAGTCCACTACGGGATCACCATAGCCCGTGCTACTTGGAACTTTTGGTTCCCAGTAGCTGAATCTAAAACAACAACAACAGCAGGAAAGATCTACCCCATTTCTTCGTGGGGTCTAGAAGAGAACCATCCTTCTTAAAAAGAGGAGAAAAAATGCCTTCCCCTCCTTCTGATACAAACAGGAATATGTATCAAAATACAGGAATATGTATCAAAATACAGGAATATGTATCAAAATACAGGAATATGTATGAAAATACAGGAATATGTATCAAAATACAGAATATGTATCAAAATACAGAATATGTATCAAAATACAGGAATATGTATCAAAATACAGGAATATGTATCAAAACACAGGAATATGTATCAAAATACAGAATATGTATCAAAATGAAAACAAAAAATACAGGAAAAGAATAACCAATTTTAACTTTAAAGCAGACAATAAAAGCTCTCCCCCCTCGATCGAATGTCAGGAAGACTCATCCCATTGTTGTGAGGAGGGAATACGATGTATCTACCTTCCTGCCTACATCTCTACCGCTCTCTCTCCCCCTCTCCCTCCCTCCCTTCCCCGCCAAACACACACCGAAACTACGACGTTGGTACAACGTTCGAACAAGTTTTAACACCTCCTAACCAGTTATAACAACCAATATAGCAAGTTGTAACAAAGTTCTAATACGTCATAAACACGTTAAGCCAAGATGTAACAACTTTATTACAAGTTGTAACAAGCGGAAAATAGAGACAGTTACGGTTTGTATTTCCAGGGAAACAATGAGTGTTGTCTTCAACGTGTACTGTACCGCTAATGAGGTGGTTCCTTATACTCCAACGTGTACTGTACCGCTAATGAGGTGGTTCCTTATACCACTCCACACATGGAAGGGATCACACAGCAGATACATAGAGTGTAACACCTGTGAGCAACACCTTTGCTACCTCTGGAGTATACCTGGAGCATACCTGGAAGGGAGGGGGGGGGGGGGTTCTGGTGTTTGTTATACCCCTCTAAGCACCGACCATCCACGTCATCGCTACTCACCTGGCTTAACCTAACCTAGCTTAACTTAACCTATCCTAACATATCCTTTCCTAACCGAACGGAAATAAGAAATAAAATGTTGTGTTTCACATATAATATAAACGAGATGTATGACGTTAATTTTATTCCGGCTCAGGTTCCACCTCCACCTGGCTACCACCTAGGGGCCACCTGGCCCCACTGGGGGTGTGGGGGGTAGGTGGGGGTAAGGGACCAAGCATACGCGCGCGCGCACACACACGAGCCTGGTGGTAAAATTCAGTCCAGGGAGTTATGAGAGGGCAACTCCCTGCAAATGTCAGTTCTTTAACGTAGGAAACTTCCCCAAAACTTTTCTCTCTCCCCATCCCCTCATAATTTCCAACCCCCCTTCCCCCACCACTCCCCCTTTCCCCAACCACATCACCCCCTTCCCCAAACCCCACCCTTTTCACCCCTCTTTGCATATACAAGCTTATATATATATATTAAAAAACAAAAAAAGGACCCTTTACTCTTTAATCACCCCCACCCCACACACACACACACACACAGACGCACACACACACACACACACACACACACACACACACACACACACACACACACACACACACACACACAAGGGAATTGATAGGGTAGATAAAGACAGTCTATTTAACACAAGGGGCACACGCACAAGGGGACACAGGTGGAAACTGAGTGCCCAAATGAGCCACAGAGATATTAGAAAGAACTTTTTTAGTGTCAGAGTAGTTAACGGATGGAATGCATTAGGAAGTGATGTGGTGGAGGCTGACTCCATACACAGTTTCAAGTGTAGATATGATAGAGCCCAGTAGGCTCAGGAATCTGTACACCTGTTGATTGACGGTTGAGAGGCGGGACCAAAGAGCCAGAGCTCAACCCCCGCACGCACAACTAGGTGAGAACTAGGTGAGTACACACACTCTCTCTCTCTCTCAAACCCCTTACTACAATATTTCGAAATTTTCTTGCTTCTCGTGCCCTAAACACTAAATAATTCTCGTCTTCCTATTTAGCATGAGGGCTGTCAGACCCCCCCCCCCCTAGAGGGCGTGAAAACCTCAGCATCCCAGATTAAGACATTTCTCTGCTATCGTTCATCTTAGGCACATTATCTCCTTCATCTGTGTCTCTCAGTCTCTTCCTCCTCCTCCTCCCTCTCTTTTTATTACCTTTTCCCCTCATTCTCGTCACTCTTTATCACCATATCTGGTAATATATATCCTTTATCAGCTGTTACGGTAATATCCACTGTCTTCCCAGCTCCATTATTAGCATCTTTATCAGTTAATCCCCTCTTAATCGTCACCTTAATCTGTCGTAAGACATATATTTTCTTGATAATAAATGTCCTTAATTCCCCTCTTCTGCCCTTCTTTTCTTTCCCATCTTTCGTAAATGTTATAATTGTTTTTCCCGTGTTCTCCAGATGCTCTATTATAAGTTAATTTTTTTTCAAAGGTAAATTTATATTTAACGTATGTAAGTCCGTCCTAGTGGCTTTCTCCAAGAAAATATAAAAAATCAACTAACTTGTACACACACACACACACACACACACATTATATATATATATATATATATATATATATATATATATATATATATATATATATGTCGTACCTAGTAGCCAGAACGCACTTCTCAGCCTACTATGCAAGGCCCGATTTGCCTAATAAGCCAAGTTTTCATGAATTAATAGTTTTTCGACTACCTAACCTACCTAACCTAACCTAACCTAACTTTTTCTGCTACCTAACTTAACCTAACCTATAAAGATAGGTTAGGTTAGGTTAGGTAGGGTTGGTTAGGTTCGGTCATATATCTACGTTAATTTTAACTCCAATAAATTTTTTTTTTACCTCATACATAATGAAATGGGTAGCTTTATCATTTCATAAGAACAAAATTAGAGAAAATATATTAATTCAGGAAAACTTGGCTTATTAGGCAAATCGGGCCTTGCATAGTAGGCTGAGAAGTGCATTCTGGCTACTAGGTACGACATATATATATATATATATATATATATATATATATATTCATATATATATATAATACTATATAAAATGTATATATTAACATCTCATTCTCAAGACTTAAAATGTTGTTCTGCATCCTCATTAGTCGCGGTGCGCAACACCTCATCTGCATGTATAAACCCCTCTTCACTCCCCCCTGTTACGGGCTCACCATAGCCCGTGCTACATGGACACTTCGTTCTGAGTAGCTATATCTAAAAACAACAACACCCCCCCCCCCCTCCTGTCTCACTCTCTTTCTCCTCCCTCCTCACACACGTGTGAGAGGTGAGGAGGAGGAGGGAGGAATGCCATTCTTCTTCTTCATCTTGTCCTCCTCTCTCGGTGCAGCATCTCGCTTCTTATCTCCATAAACTATAGTTTTTTTAGCGACTTCCCCTTAATGACGGTCTCATCTTAACTCTAAGTCACTGAACAAGGCCAGTTTCCTCCACTCTTCAATTACCGTCTATTATCCTGTGTCTTATGTCTTGTTTGCACATCTGTTTTTGGAGGGGTTCAATTCCTTCTCTGTTTTTTGTCGATTGTGTCTTTCATTTCTGGTTCTTGTGCTCGTCTCATTTTCAGGGCATTTTTCTTCCTTGTCTGTTGGTTTTCTCTCCTTTTTCTGTGTTTCAGCTTCGTGTTCAGTGTGACTTGTGGCTGTTAATGAGAAATATTTTGTTTTGGGT
>NC_091236.1:11405027-11410027 GCF_040958095.1 Procambarus clarkii
ACTCAGCTTCCACCTGTGTCCCCTTGTTCGCGTCCCACCAGTGTTGAAAAGTTCGTCCTTGTTTACCCGGTCGATTCCCCTGAGGATTTTGTAGGTTGTGATCATGTCCCCCCTTACTCTTCTGTCTTCCAGTGTCGTGAGGTGCATTTCCCGCAGCCTTTCCTCATAACTCATGCCTCTTAGTTCTGGGACTAGTCTAGTAGCATACCTTTGGACTTTTTCCAGCTTCGTCTTGTGCTTGACAAGGTACGGGCTCCATGCTGGGGCCGCATACTCCAGGATTGGTCTTACATATGTGGTGTACAAGATTCTGAATGATTCCTTACACAGGTTCCTGAACGCCGTTCTGATGTTAGCCAGCCTCGCATATGCCGCAGACGTTATTCTCTTTATGTGGGCTTCAGGAGACAGGTTTGGTGTGATATCAACTCCTAGATCTTTCTCTCTGTCTGTTTCATTAAGTACTTCATCTCCTATTCTGTATCCTGTGCCTGGCCTCCTGTTTCCACTGCCTAGTTTCATTACTTTGCATTTACTCGGGTTGAACTTCAACAGCCATTTGTTGGACCATTCACTCAGTCTATCCAGGTCATCTTGTAGCCTCCTACTATCATCCTCTGTTTCAATCCTCCTCATAATTTTTGCATCGTCGGCAAACATTGAGAGGAACGAATCTATACCCTCTGGGAGATCATTTACATATACCAGAAACAGTATAGGTCCAAGGACTGACCCCTGCGGGACTCCACTTGTGACGTCTCGCCAATCTGAGACCTCACCCCTCACACAGACTCGTTGTCTCCTGTTGCTTAGGTATTCCTCTATCCACCGGAGTACCTTCCCTCTCACTCCAGCCTGCATCTCCAACTTTCGCACTAGCCTCTTGTGTGGCACTGTATCAAAGGCTTTCTGACAATCCAAAAATATGCAGTCTGCCCACCCTTCTCTTTCTTGCCTTATTTTTGTTGCCTGGTCGTAGAATTCAAGTAACCCTGTGAGGCAGGACCTGCCATCCCTGAACCCATGTTGATGCTGTGTTACAAAGTTCCTTCGCTCCAGATGCTCCACTAGTTTTTTTCGCACAATCTTCTCCATCAGCTTGCATGGTATGCAGGTTAGGGACACTGGCCTGTAGTTCAGTGCCTCCTGTCTATCCCCTTTCTTGTATATCGGGACTACGTTAGCTGCTTTCCAAGTATCTGGCAGTTCCCCTGTTGCCAGTGATTTGTTATACACTATGGAGAGTGGTAGGCTCAGTTCTCTTGCTCCTTCCTTTAGAACCCAAGGGGAGATTCCATCTGGGCCTATAGCCTTCGTCACGTCCAACTCTAGTAAACACTTCCTTACTTCCCCACTGGTAATCTCAAACTCTTCCAGTGGTTCCTGGTTAGCTATTCCCTCACTTACCTCTGGAATTTCTCCTTGTTCTAAGGTGAAGACCTCCTGGAATTTCTTATTCAATTCTTCACAAACTTCCTTGTCATTTGTAGTGAATCCTTCCGCCCCTATCCTTAATCTCATAACCTGTTCCTTTACTGTTGTTTTTCTCCTAATGTGGCTATGCAACAATTTAGGCTGAGTCTTTGCCTTGCTTGCGATGTCATTTTCGTATTGTCTTTCTGCCTCTCTTCTCATCCTGACATATTCATTCCTGGCATTCTGGTATCTTTCTCTGCTCTCCAGTGTCCTGTTATTCCTATAGTTTCTCCATGCCCTTTTACTTTGCTGCTTAGCTAGCCTACATCTTTGATTAAACCATGGGTTTCTCATCTTCATTTCTCTGTTTTCCTTTTGGACTGGGACAAACTTGTTTGCTGCGTCCTTGCACTTCTGCGTGATGTAATCCATCATATCTTGGGCCGTCTTTCCCCTGAGCTCTGTTTCCCATGCTATATCTGTTAGGAATTTTCTTATCCCCTCATAGTTTCCCTTTCGGTATGCTAACCTTTTGGTTTCGGTATCCCTCCTCGAGTTCAATAACCCTTCTTCAATCAAGTGTGTGTGTGTGTGTGTGTGTGTGTGTGTGTGTGTGTGTGTGTGTGTGTGTGTGTGTGTGTGTGTGTGTGTTTGTGGGTGTGTGTGTGTGTGTGTGTGTGTGTGTGTGTGTGTGTGTGTGTGTGTGTGTGTGTGTGTGTGTGTGTGTGTGTGTGTGTGGGTGTGAGTGTGTGTGTGTGTGTGTGTGTGTGTGTGTGTACTCACCTATATGTACTCACCTATATGTGCTTGCAGGATCGAGCATTGACTCTTGGATCCCGCCTTTCTAGCTATCGGTTGTTTACAGCAATGACTCCTGTCCCATTTCCCTATCATACCTAGTTTTAAAAGTATGAATAGTATTTGCTTCCACAACCTGTTCCCCAAGTGCATTCCATTTTTCCACTACTCTCACGCTAAAAGAAAACTTCCTAACATCTCTGTGACTCATCTGAGTTTCCAGTTTCCACCCATGTCCCCTCGTTCTGTTATTATTACGTGTGAACATTTCATCTATTTCCACTTTGTCAATTCCCCTGAGTATTTTATATGTCCCTATCATATCTCCTCTCTCCCTTCTTTTCTCTAGTGTCGTAAGGTTCAGTTCCTTCAGCCGCTCTTCATATCCCATCCCTCGTAGCTCTGGGACAAGCATCGTCGCAAACCTCTGAACCTTCTCCAGTTTCTTTATGTGTTTCTTCAGGTGGGGGCTCCATGATGGCGCGGCATACTCTAAGACGGGTCTGACGTAGGCAGTGTAAAGCGCCCTAAAAGCTTCCTCATTTAGGTTTCTAAATGAAGTTCTAATTTTCGCCAGTGTAGAGTACGCTGCTGTCGTTATCCTATTTATATGTGCCTCAGGAGTTAGATTAGGTGTCACATCCACTCCCAGGTCTCTTTCTCGAATCGTTACAGGTAGGCTGTTCCCCTTCATTGTGTACTGTCCCTTTGGTCTCCTGTCACCTGATCCCATTTCCATAACTTTACATTTACTGGTGTTAAACTCCAGTAGCCATTTCCCTGACCATCTCTGCAGCCTGTTTAAGTCCTCTTGGAGGATCCTACAATCCTCGTCTGTCACAACTCTTCTCATTAATTTTGCGTCATCTGCAAACATTGACATGTATGATTCCACTCCTGTAAACATATCATTTACGTAAATTAGAAAGAGGATTGGTCCCAGCACCGATCCTTGAGGTACTCCACTTGTTACTGTTCGCCAGTCCGACTTTTCGCCCCTTACCATTACCCTCTGGCTCCTTCCTGTTAGGTAGTTCTTCACCCATACTAGGGCCTTTCCGCTTACTCCTGCCTGCCTCTCAAGTTTGTATAGCAGTCTCATGTGCGGTACCGTATCAAAGGCCTTTTGGCAGTCAAGAAATATGCAGTCTGCCCAGCCTTCTCTGTCCTGCCTTATCCTTTTTACTTTATCATAGAATTCTAAAAGGTTTGTTAGGCATGATTTCCCTGTCCAGAACCCATGTTGGTACTTGTTTACAAACCCAATGCTCTCCAGGTGCTCAACAAGTCTTAGCCTAATTATTCTTTCAAGTATTTTGCAGGGGATGCTTTTCAGTGATACGGGTCTGTAGTTAAGTGCCTCCTCCCTATCACCCTTTTTGAAAATCGGTACGACATTTGCCTCCTTCCAGCAACTGGGCAATTCTCCCGACATAAGTGACTCATTAAAGATCATTGCCAGAGGCACGCTGAGAGCCTGCGCTGCCTCTTTAAGTATCCACGGTGATACTTTGTCTGGTCCAACAGCTTTATTTGCATCCAGTGTTGTCAACTGTTTCATTACATCCTCTGCTGTCACCTCTATATCTGATAGTCTTTCATCTTGGGTAATCTCTTCTAACAATGGGAGCTGCTCAGGCTCGGTTGTGAACACTCCATGGAATTTTGCATTCAGTACCTCGCAGATTTCCTTGTCGCTTTCTGTATATGCCCCTTCTGTTTTCCTCAGTCTTGTCACTGTGTGTGTGTGTGTGTGTGTGTGTGTGTGTGTGTGTGTGTGTGTGTGTGTGTGTGTGTGTGTGTGTGTGTGTGTGTGTGTGTGTGTGTGTTATCTCCCGTAGAATCGAGCTGTTTAGCTCTTGTCACTGTGTGTGTGTGTGTGTGTGTGTGTGTGTGTGTGTGTGTGTGTGTGTGTGTGTGTGTGTGTGTGTGTGTGTGTGTGTGTGTTATCTCCCGTAGAATCGAGCTGTTTAGCTCTTGGACCCCGCCTTTCTAATGGTCGGTTGTTTAATGTATTAACTACCGACCTATTTGGGGGGACCTTGATATAAGCCTAACTCAGACACACACACACACACACACACACACACACAGGCTGACTGTCCCAAGACAGAATGAATTGAATTAACCATTTGTGTTCCATCAAGGTTCCTTTTCTTAAGTCAACTTACTCAATAATCTTACACAAATTTTACACTCCATTACTATGTCCATTCATCTTATGCTCCCCCCTTGATGAACGCGCACACTTCTAAGAACGCTCACACTTTCACTAGAACGCTCACCTATACAAGTCTGAAGTAACACATTTAAGAACGCTTACAGATATAAACGATAATGCTCTTGCTCTGACAAAAAAAACCGCTTTAGTGCACACAAAAGCTGAAATTCACCCAAGAACGCCCACACACCTGCAAAAGAACGCCCACACACCTGCAAAAGAACGCCCTAATGCTAACAAGAAACCAAATTACGCCCGAACGCCTCCCCATAAACAACCAATCCAAAGACAATATATTGTTTCAACGCTCTAAATCACCCGGGATACCATATGTGTAGCAGGTGTGTGTGTGTGCATGTGTGTGTCCGCGAATTAGCGAGGGTGTCACACCTGTCTGGCCCGGGGCGCACTAAATCCGAATCCACGCGCCAAAAAAAAAAAAAACCAGCATATAGTCTTGTGTTTGGGTTCGTGAGGCAGTCGGATTCATCCGCCTCCATGCGATATACGTCAACGGGCGCTGTGTGTGTCAATTAACGGATCAGAGAGCGTGTCGGAGGTGGGG
>NC_091236.1:11412527-11419236 GCF_040958095.1 Procambarus clarkii
TTACACCACCGCCCACGGGATGGGTACCTTACCTTGAGGTTACCTTGAGGTGCTTCCGGGGCTTAGCGTCCCCGCGGCCCGGTCGTCGACCAGGCCTCCTGGTTGGGTATAGGGGGCATAATAAAGAAAGAAATTGAATTATATCTCTCGACTTAACATTTATAACAAAAATATTGAAATAAAATTAAAAAAATTCCCCCCCCCCCCCCCCCCCCCGATATAAAAAAAAAACTCTCCTTTCAGGAACTTTGAACAATATTCTTGACACCCATTAAGCTTATTCCACCCATTTTAAAATGGGCAAAATGCAGTAGGGACGTTCAGGGGACGTTTGTCATTTGTCTCTACAACGTTGCCTCGACATTTACACTCGCTGGAACATTTTGGTGAAACTCAAACACCAAACCGTTTTCAGGAGCGAATGTTAGGAGAGGGGAAGGGTTGGGGGGAGGTGGGGGGGGGGGTGAGGGAAGGGGGAGGGGGGAAAGGGCTTTGGGGTCACGCCGGAGCAATTCCTAATATTCCAAAATGTAAATTATTAAATCGGGCGTTTGTTATGATGAAATATTTAGGTTGTTGATGCCGGGGGACGAGAGCTGAGGCAGTGCCCTCTCTACCCCTACTTTCCCTTCTTCCCTTTCCCCCCCCCCCTCTCTCTCTCTCTACCCCACCATCCCATCTCCCCCGTCACACATTCCACAGACAAATATACAGTGGATGACCAAGCACAGAGCGACAGTACTCAGTACTTTCGAGAGAGAGAGAGAGAGAGAGAGAGAGAGAGAGAGAGAGAGAGAGAGAGAGAGAGAGAGAGAGAGAGAGAGAGAGAGAGAGGAAGAGAGAGGGGAAGAGAGAGAGGAAGAGAGAAAGAGGAAGAGAGAAATATCAAGAGTATGTGCATATAATGTGTTTGTGTTTTGCATTCATCTAGCTATAATCTCATAAGTTGAGCTTCAGTTCTGGGGCCCCGTCTCTCAGCCTTAAATCCATGCTGCTCTCCGAAGGCTATCAAGGCTTATAAGGACCTCTTGTTGTTGTTTTTTGGGTCTCACAGTACCGTTGGCTACTCTCTCGACTCACAAGCAAGGGATTCCCGCGTTCGATTCCCGAGAAAAGACTGAAATGGTTTTAGCTCCGTTTCCTTTCACCTTATGTCTCTGCTCACCTAGCAGTAAAATAAGTACCCCGGGGAGTTAGGCAACTGCTGTAGCGGTTGCATTCTAGGGGGGTGGGTGGGGGTCAGTAGTTCGACCATTGAAGGGGGGGGGGGAGGGGGAGGGGGAGGGGGGGGGAGGGGGTTGGGGGAGGGGGATGGGGGGGAGGGGTAGGGGGGCCATCAATCCAGGCCTAAATTATACACAGACACAAGCTTCCTGTCCCCGTCTAATCGAATTATTATTATTATTAATAATATAACCCTCTACCACTGTCCAATTCACACTAACAACCCATAGTTGTTGTTGTCTAAGATTCAGCTACTGGGAACAAAAAGTTCCAAGTAGCACGGGCTATGGTGATCCCGTAGTGGATTTACCTGGCAAGCACCCCCCTTGGGGCCAAGTCAGCTTGTGAAGAAGTCAACCAGTTCACAAGATGACACAGTGGAAAAGGTCTGTAAGGACGAGTAGGGTCTAAAACTTGAGAAAAACAAAAGCCCCCCCCCACTCTATGGTCTACCCAAGGTATGACATCACTATGACATCATACCAGCAAAGGTTTCAGACCCTATTGGAAGACGAGGCCATTGCGACACATGCAGATAGCTTGATAGAAAACCCGGCAACAGAAAAAAATGGGGCCCGGGAGCTATTGCTCAACCCTGGAAATAAAACCTAGGTGAGCATAGAGAGAAAACACACACACACACACTCACACACACACCACACACACCACACACACACACACACACACACGACACACACACGACACACACACACACACGACACACACACACACACACACACACCACACACACACACACACACACACACACACACACGACACACACACACACACACACACACACACGACACACACACACACACACACACACACACACACCACACACACCCCCCCCACACACACACACACGACACACACACGACACACACACGACACACACACACACACACACACACACGACACACACACGACACACACACACACACACACACACACACACACACACACACACGACACACGACACACACACACACACACACACACGACACACACACGACACACACACACACACACACACACACACACGACACACACACACACACGACACACACACACACACACACGACACACACACACACACACACACACACACACGACACACACACACACACACACGACACACACACACACACACACACACACACACACACACACACACACGACACACACACGACACACACACACACACACACACACAGCAAATCACCAACAAAGCATAATGGCACTATATATTTACGCCACAAACAGCAATTAAACAACAGGTATAAACCTCCACTGGCCGGCCACCTTGCAGCCCAGCTTGCATGTTGCAAGCTTTTTAATAATTAAAATCTCCAAACACCCAAAGTTGCCACTCCACGATTGAGTGGCTTTCTCAAGCCTCAGTTAAACTTAAAAAAAAAACGAGAGAAAGTTTTAATTTATCGTCATTGTGATTTGGTAGGATTAGTGTATATATATATATATATATATATATATATATATATATATATATATATATATATATATATATATATATATATATATATATAGTTAAATTAGGCATACGACCGATTAAGTAAATAGTCACTTTGCCTCACTAGTTGCTATGTTCTTTGGAATTCCAATAATGTGAATCGCGAAATTTTTGAAGGCAGTATATCTGTATATTTTGTACATTTCTTACATTCCAAACCTGTAATATTTGTGCATTCCACACCTGTAACATTTTGTTACAGATTCTATATAATTTGTTGAGGATGGACTGGACAAAATAGCAGCCACAAACCAGGTATTTAAACGACAAATACATACAACCACAAACAAATACACACAAACTTCCTCCCCCCACCCCCACAAACACACAAGGGGGGCAGGATCATCAGCAGGGGAAGCGCAGTGACAGGTAAGGGATGTCGACCCAAGAGGAACACCTCAGGCAAGGGCTGTCAACGGAGCATTACCAAGTAACGCGCCCCCACAAACTCGACTGTTTTCCTTGCGGCAACGACAAAAACAAAAAAATGGTGATTAGTTAACTCGAGTGACAGGCAAGATGGAGGGAGGAGTACTTGGCACCTCTCTCTCTCTCACTCTCTCTCTCTCGTTTCACTCTGAGCAATATTTCTCATACCCGGAATGAACTTATATTTCTCTCTGAATTGATGAGATTAGAGTTGATTTCATGTTACTTCAAGGCGAAGGGGGGTCGAATTCTGTGTAATTGTGGTGGTGGTGGTGGTGGGGGATTGTGGTGGTGGGGGCTGGTGATTGTGGTGGTGTGATGAGTTAGTACTTAATTCATGTGATACTGAAACGATACGCCATCAGTGAATAATTGGGAGGCCAGGTTTAGCTTGTTGTGGCTACTAGCTAGCTGTCTGTGTGTGGGAGCGTGGCACTGGGGGTGGGGGGGGGGGGGGGGAGTGCCACACGTGTGGAGGAGGGGCGTATGGCACTTCAAATGACTCCAGCGTTTAGCATCTCGGTGTAAAATTAGATGTGGAATGGCAACGCCGCCCACGATGCCACATTTCTAAGCTCGAAATATTCATCAACTCTCTTGTGTCACAGCCGCCCGCGCGTGCGTGCGTACGTGCGTGCGTGTGCGTGTGCGTGTGTGTGTGTGTGTATTGGGCCGAGCATAATATTTTTTTTATGCCTACAGGAATTTTTTTTTGCGTTATCGGTTAATTTTGAAAGAGTCGCAAATACCCTTAAAGGCTATCAAAGAGATGATGATGATTATGGCTACACGGATTATGGCGAGGACAATGACTGGGATGGTGATAACATGATAGTGATAGTCTATGGCACTATTGTGACTGTGGAAAATATATATGGAAAATCCTCCATGCATGGATTACAAACCTAAATCAAATGGAGCGAGAATCCAGCATAAACTTGAAATAAAAAGAACGGGGGATAAAAAGTATGGTGCCCAAACCACTTGGACCATCGGGGGATCGAACGAAGACTCTGCACAATACAAGGCTTAATTGTTTTTATTCACACACACACAGGTGGGTAGACGAACAGTAGACTTATAACTTCTGTCAGATTCCCATTTTTCCAGAACTCTTGGAAGAACTCTTAGGTATCCATTAGTCTCAGGAGACTATGGAGTTGGGCTCTGGTTGTCGGTCTGGAGTGGCCTCTCCAGGGGGAAAAGCCAGGGTGATACGGGGGAGAAGCTGTTACCCATGCAGCTGCAGGATCAGCACCTAATCATTTCCCTCCTGTGAAGGACTCGAAACCAAACCAGATAGCTATATCATTGCGCCATTTGGCCTAATAAAATGCATATTCCTGGTCCTTATTAAACAGAAGCTTCTATGTCGCATCAATAATACTTTCAGAGACATTTAAATTATAAATAATTGTGATTTAAAAGATATAGCAGATAAAGAATCTAGGTCAAGGAGGAGAAGCTGTTTGATATTCGTCTCCAATTATCATCATCACAAGAATGATAGTGATGATTGCGATAAGGATGCAGAAGAATCTAAGCCAGTTCCCCCGAACACAAATCCACTCGTGGGAACCGAGCCCCATGAACTAAGCTCCGACCTTGGCATACAACTCTGAGCCAATCTCCATTACAGGAACTTAGGCTCACCTAACACTGACCTAAGTTGGAGAATGACCTAACTTTCTCCCTCTCACACCAACAGACACGAACCAAGTTTACTGTGAAGCAGAGGTCCGTCAACAGAGGTTGACGCAATTGTTAACTTTAGGTCTAAATCTGGTATGTGTGTAGAGGAACTAGGTGTAGTGGAAGGGGGGTATGGGATAGGTGGGATAGGAGGGATAGGTGGGATAGGAGGGTGTAGAGGGGGTGTAACAAAGTGGGGTGGGGAAATAGGGGTCATAGGAAAATTTAGGGGAGCTGGATAGGTATTAAGGAACGATTAAAAAATCCTTTATCACTGTAACGACTCGGGCCAGATTCACGAAGCAGTTACGCAAGCACTTACGAACCTGTCCATCTTCTCTCAACCTTTGGCGGCTTTGTTTACAATTATTAAACAGTTAATGAGCTCCGAAGCACCAGGAGGCTGTTTATAACAGTAACAACAGTTGATTGGCAAGTTTTCATGCTTGTAAACTGTTTAATAAATGTAACCAAAGCCGTCAAAGATTCGTAAGTACTTCGTAAGTACTTGCACAACTGCTTCGTGAATCTGGGAGTTAAGTCACTATCACAATCAATAACTTACAGGTGAATTGTACTCACCAAGTTGAACTTGCGAGGGGGATGAGCTACGGCTCTTGGGTCCCGCCTCTCAACCCTTAATCTACTGGTGAGTAAGTCCCAAAGGCGATTGAATATCCAGTATTTACTTAAAGCTATGATTGGAGATTGCTTTAGTTGATTAGAATTGATCTTCAACTATTCTTCAAGAAATACTGATAAGGGAGAAAAGGAGGTTATCTTGAGACGATTTCGGGGCTTAGCGTCCCCGCGGTCCGGTCCTCGACCAGGAGAGAGAGATATATATGGTTAAGGGAAGAGCGGATTTGTAGCAAGGGGGGGGGGGGGAGAATTTAGGGTTTTAAGATGGTGATCGAAGGATTAAGATTCATCTAAGGGTTAAGAGGTTTACGTTCTTGGGGGTTCAGGGTTGTAGATCAAGGAGGGGGGGGGGGGGGGGTTGGGGTGAGACCTGGGGAGTGAATGACGAATAGGTGAGAAAATAGGTGAAAAAATAGGTGAGAAAATAGGTGAAAAAATAGGTGAGAAAATAGGTGAGAAAATAGGTGAAAAAATAGGTGAAAAAATAGGTGAGAAAATAGGTGAAAAAATAGTTGAAAGATGGTTAGACAATAATAAAATTTGAAATGAGACTATATTGTGACTGAAAATGTGTGCGTGAGTGTGTGCGTGTGTGTGCGCGTGTGTGCGTGTGTGGTGTGTGCGTGTGTGGTGTGTGCGTGTGTGTGTGCGTGTGTGGTGTGTGTGTGTGTATGTGTGTACTCATCTATTTGTGCTTGCGGGGGTTGAGCTCTGGCTCTTTGGTCCCGCCTCTCAACCGTCAATCAACAGGTGTACAGGTTCCTGAGCCTATTGGGCTCTATCATATCTACACTTGAAACTGTGTATGGAGTCAGCCTCCACCACAACACTTCCTAATGCATTCCATTTGTCAACCACTCTGACACTTAAAAAAAATTCTTTCTAATATCTCTGTGGCTCATTTGGGCACTCAAATTTCCACCTGTCCCCCCCTAGTGCGTGTGCCCCTTGTGTTTTACATAGCCTGTCTTTATCTACCCTGTCAATTCCTCTGAGAATCTTGTACGTGGTGATCATGTCATGTGTGTGTGTCAGTGCTTTCTCTTCTGTCAACCCATTCCTCCCTCAGTTGCTATCTCCGTTGGTTCGTCAATTCCCCCCCTTCCCACCCCCCCTCCCTTCCCTTCCTATCTCTTCCATCCATCCACGTCATTTATTGGTCTCTCCCTCCATATATCACCTTTCGTA
>NC_091236.1:11419736-11444736 GCF_040958095.1 Procambarus clarkii
CCCCTTCAATAGATTGAAAAGAGGAGAGAAAGAAATGGTTTAACAAATGGGAAGGGCCAGGTGGAAAAGAAATCTTGTCAGCAAGCCAGCTATTCCACCATCCATCTATCCATCAAACCCATCCACCACCTCCTCCCCTCGCTAAGATGTGAAGTAGAGGATGAGGAGGAGTGTAACTCCATACCCAGTTTCATTGACATAGCCCAATAGGCTCGGGCGTCTGTAACACCAGCTGTTTTAACAGGCGAGCGAGGCGGAACCCCTGAGCCCAAGCTCAACCTTCCCTCCCCCCTAGCACAGACGATTGCACAAGACAACCTGAAGAATAGTTAAGATACAAACGTAAAAACAGATTACGGACAGTGACGTACTGACCCGTTTTCTGTTTTGGGGCCTCTGGTACCCCGCAAGGGGGGTATAATATAAATAACCCCCCCCCCCCTTTGGTTTAGATCCCTGGCCTAAGGAAAAAAACCTCGACAAGCTTGTCCTTTAAGAAAGCAAAACACAAGGGATTGCGGGATTGAAACTTACGTATTCCCACTAACTTAGAATACCTACAAGTTTCCAGCTACCCTAGAACCCCTGAAGAGTTACAGAGCTTCCATTAAACAGTCGTGTTGACCAAACCACACACACTGGAAACTGTAGAGGCGACGACGACGACGTTTCGGTCCGTCCTGGACCGTTATCGGTCCAAGACGGTCCGAAACATCCCCCATCTCGCAGGAGATGAGGATGCAGAGTGCAGCATCCCAAGTGAGCAGCATCCTCTTACGACGAACTTTAGTGGGTCAAAAAAACAGAAGCATAGGAAGGAAGTATAGAGGAAGAGCTAGAGGAAGTATATAGAGCTCTAGGTCCATCCGGCTTCACGATCACACGCAATGTTGACGAGCAGGCCGGCTAGCATGCTCCGGCCCGGCCGGTAAGGTTACAACTTGATTATTCTCTTTGCAATAAGAGATACTGAGATACTGGTATCGCTGAGATATCAGCGATACTGCAAACGCTGCTTTCCAGGTGCTGAGAGGTCAGAAAGGGCAGTGGCTGAGAGGTCAGAAAGGGCAGTGGCTGTCCTTGTCGGCTGTGTTTGTTGCAGCTGGTTATGTCATTGTTGCAATTATCAGTGGCTCACATTGTTGGTGCTCAATGTATCTCTCTCTCAAACAGTAGAGTAGACACAGTATATGGCTACTGTGACGTGATAGTGACAGTAAAGACAGTAAATGTCTCCCAAGAGCTAAGGACAGAAAATGCCTTTCAAGAACTAGAGACAGTAAATGTCTCTCAAGAGCTAAGGACAGAAAATGTCTTTCAAGAACTAAAGGCAGTAAATGTCTCTCAAGAGCTAAGGACAGAAAATGTCTCTCAAGAACTAAGAACAGAAAATGTCTCTCAAGAGCTAAGGACACAAAATGTCTCTCAAGAACTAAGAACAGAAAATGTCTCTCAAGAGCCAAGGACAGAAAATGTCTCCCAAGAACCAAGAACATCAAAGGTCTGAACAAGATGTACGGGAAAGGCCTTAAAAGCAGCGAGTTCTCCTTTAAAAAAAGTGATTCAATATTTCAAATTCTCGCAAATATAAATATTCCAGAAATAGTTCTGGCTGCAGAAGGATTTCCGAACCAGACAGAAAAGCATGTTGTTTCGGCCAAATCTCTTAAGTTGTTTTAAGTCCGTTTGATCACTTGAATTCGTTAAATTATCGATATTTGCTAATAGGTTTAAAATTCCGCGTAGCAGGTTAAAATTAGCTAAACCGGTTAAAACCGTTAGGTCGGTTAAAACCGTTGAGTCGGTTAAAACCGTTAAGTCGGTTAAAACCGTTAGGTCGGTTACAACCGTTAAGTCGGTTACAACCGTTAGGTCGGTTAAAACCGTTAGGTCGGTTAAAACCGTTAGGTCGGTTAAAAATTCGTTAGGGCGGTTAAAATGGGTAAAGCTTTGAAACGCACCGAGTCGCCTAAATTCGTTATTACCGATCTTGGGAGATCGTAAATCCATTTCCAATACATTGCACTTAATTAGATTGAGTTCTGCAAGCCAGCCGCTACTCTTGCTATCGCTCTGCCATGTTGCAAAATGACACACGCTGCACTGAGCGCTATTGCTGGCAACACAAACCTGTATTGATTTACACTTTGAAATTGTATGTTGGCATTATTGTGTTGTGTGTGTGTGTGTTGCTTGTCTAGTGTTGTCTTGTATTGCGAAGTATAAAGCTGGACAGTTTCCGTTGCGCAATAACCTCTCATTCTTTTCCACTGCCACTCACAGGATGAGTGAGGTCCACAGCTACTCACAGGATGGGTCTACTACCACTCACAGGATGAGTCTGAGGTCCACAGCTACTCACAGGATGGGTCCACTGCCACTCACAGGATGAGTCTGAGGCCCACTGCCACTCACAGGATGAGTCTGAGGTCCACTACCACTCACAGGATGAGTCTAAGGTCCACTACCACTCACAGGATGAGTCTAAGGTCCACTACCACTCACAGGATGAGTCTAAGGTCCACAGCTACTCACAGGATGAGTCTGAGGCCCACTACCACTCACAGGATGAGTCTGAGGTCCACTACCACTCACAGGATGAGTCTGAGGTCCACTACCACTCACAGGATGAGTGAGGTCCACAGCTACTCACAGGATGAGTCTGAGCCCCACTACCACTCACAGGATAGAATAGCGAAACACTGTATCTTATAAACCACAGTTTATAAGCTACAGCTGTAGTCTTGCTTTCCTTGTATTCTTCCCTACGATGTATTGCCCCCCATCTCTTGCCCACCCCATCTCTTACCTCCTCCTCCCCTTACCCTCCTTTCTTGCCTATACACTACCTTAATCTCGCTCACCTTCCCCAATCCTGGACGAATTTTTTTCTTGTTTCTTGCCTGAAGGAAATAGGCACTAACTTTTGCATGGGTTCATTTCCCGTTCCCGCTGTGTGTGTGTGTGTGTGTGTGTGTGTGTGTGTGTGTGTGTGTGTGTGTGTGTGTGTGTGTGTGTGTGTGTGTGTGTGTGTGAGAGAGAGAGAGAGAGAGAGAGAGAGAGAGAGAGAGAGAGAGAGAGAGAGAGAGAGAGAGAGAGAGAGAGAGAGGGCAAGACTTGATGCTATGTTTACTCCATTTTTCTTTTTTTTTCTTTTTTTAAAAAAAGTTTTTTTTTCTTTTTAATTTGACCGGTTGTGTCTTCTAGTTGCTATTTAGTTGTGTATTTTGTCTATTGGTCTCTCGCTGTTGTCTCGTGGTTCACCCCTCTTCCCCTCTTTGTAATTTCTTTAACTTGAATTAATTTTTTTTTGGTATCTTTTGATCAGCTCTATAGCCTGTTTAGGGCTCGTTAGTGTACAATGTTTATCAACAATGTGTTTATTTTGTGTCTTAGGGCTCAATCTCTCTCTCTCTCTCTCTCTCTCTCTCTCTCTCTCTCTCTCTCTCTCTCACTCTCACTCTCACTCTCTCTCACTCTCACTCTCACTCTCTCTCACTCTCACTCTCACTCTCACTCTCACTCTCTCACTATTTCTCTCTCTCTCTCTCTGTGTTTAGGTCTCTGACATTGCTCAGAAACAGTAGCCAATAGATCCTGGAACAGTTAACCTGCGCCTATTTGCGATTTATGTACTGTATGACCCTCTGTCTCCAATCTGTTAGGTACTCTCTCAGCTTGTTCAGAACGCTTCCGGGTTTCCTCATTGGCGGCTCGCGTGTGTGTTCAATAGTCTTCTGAGTGGCACTAAGACGGGTTCTTTGCCACTCTTAGACATGTGCCGTTCGGCATTCTTGAACCGAGTTCGTCATGTCCCCCGACAAGGTGAGACGTTTGAGCACGTTTCTTCACGTCCTAATGCACCTGTTCACCTAGCGTTAAATAGGTACCCTGGGAGTTATAGGCAACTGTTGTGGTCAGTATATATTTCGACCAAGGGGTGGGGGGCTGGGGGTAGGGGGGGGGGGGAGGGGTATGGGGGGCTAGGGGTAGGGGGGGAGGGCTAGGGGATGGGGGGGGGCTTGATATAATCTTCTATCCCTTCTCCTTCCTCCTATCTTAGCTTCTGTCCCTTACACTCCTATCCCAGCTTCTGTTCCTTCCAAGCGTTATGCAGTCATAATGGCTTAGCACTTTCTACTGATAACTGCTGGCCTCTTACCTGACACCAGGGAAACTGGAAGAAAAATTTCGACGTATTTAATGAAAAAAAGGTTAACAAAATTCCCTGCCACATGTCACTGGCATGACGTCACATCCCCTACTGTATATTTACGTCTGTTAGGGGGAAAGTGGTTGGCAGGGAAATTTCCTCTTAGATTTTATGGGGGAAAAAATAGGGAGAATGGAGGGGGACATAGGTAGATGTGGGAGGAGATTGTGAATAATGGAGAAGAGAGAGAGAGAGAGAGAGAGAGAGAGAGAGAGAGAGAGAGAGAGAGAGAGAGAGAGAGAGAGAGAGAGAGAGAGAGAGAGAGAGAGAGAGAGAGACAGAGAGAGAAAGATAGAGAGAGATAGAGAGAGATAGAGAGAGATAGAGAGATAGAGAGATAGAGAGATAGAGAGATAGAGAGATAGAGACAGAGAGAGACAGAGAGACAGAGAGACAGAGATAGAGATAGAGAGAGAGAGATAGAGAGAGAAAGATAGAGAGAGATAGAGAGAGATAGAGAGAGATAGAGAGATAGAGAGATAGAGAGATAGAGACAGAGAGAGACAGAGAGACAGAGAGACAGAGATAGAGATAGAGAGAGAGAGATAGAGAGAGAGAGAGAGAGAGAGAGAGAGAGAGAGAGAGAGAGAGAGAGAGAGAGAGAGAGAGAGAGAGAGAGAGAGAGAGAGAGACAGAGAGAGAGAGAGAGAGAGAGAGAGAGAGAGAGAGAGAGAGAGACAGAGACAGAGAGAGACAGAGACAGAGACAGAGACAGAGACAGAGAGACAGACAGAGATCACTGTTGTCATCAGCTACACCCATCAGGATAATTACTTATGTTTTGTCTAGTGATGACAGAAGGATGAGGGTATGGAAGGGGGAGGAGACAAGGAGATGGAGAGCTGAGAGGAGAAGGGGAGGAGAGTGAATGGGGTAAAAGATAAGGGGGAAGGGAGGAAGAATAGGTGTATGTAAGAGGTTTGGTAAGAGGGAGAAAACTCTATGAAGAGGGCCTGAACGAGGTAATACTCCCTATCTTCCATCATGGGTCACCCCTCTCCCTCCTTCCCTCCCTCTTCCCTCTCTCTCCCTCTCACTCTTTTCCATCTTGATTAAAAATATGGAAAGGGTTTCCCTAACAGAACACCACCACAATGTGTGTGTGTGTGTGTGTGTGTGTGTGTGTGTGTGTGTGTGTGTGTGTGTGTGTGTGTGTGTGCGTGTGTGCGTGTGTGTGTGTGTGTGTGTGTGTGTGTGTGTGTGTGTGTGTTGTAAATTTTGCCCCGAGGGGCGAGTTTATTGGGCAGCACCACTCATCCTGTGAGTAAACACACCGCCATAGTGACAGTATTGGGCAGCACCACTCATCCTGCGAGTGGACACACCGCCATAGTGACAGTATTGGGCAGCGCCACTCATCCTGTGAGTGGACACACCGCCATAGTGACAGTATTGGGCAGCACCACTCATCCTGTGAGTGGACACACCGCCATAGTGACAGTATTGGGCAGCGCCACTCATCCTGTGAGTAAACACACCGCCATAGTGACAGTATTGGGCAGCGCCACTCATCCTGTGAGTGGACACACCGCCATAGTGACAGTATTGGGCAGCGCCACTCATCCTGTGAGTGGACACACCGCCATAGTGACAGTATTGGGCAGCGCCACTCATCCTGTGAGTAGACACACCGCCATAGTGACAGTATTGGGCAGCACCACTCATCCTGCGAGTGGACACACCGCCATAGTGACAGTATTGGGCAGCACCACTTATCCTGTGAGTGGACACACCGCTATAGTGACAGTATTGGGCAGCGCCACTCATCCTGCGAGTGGACACACCGCCATAGTGACAGTATTGGGCAGCACCACTCATCCTGCGAGTGGACACACCGCCATAGTGACAGTATTGGGCAGCGCCACTCATCCTGCGAGTGGACACACCGCCATAGTGACAGTATTGGGCAGCACCACTCATCCTGCGAGTGGACACACCGCCATAGTGACAGTATTGGGCAGCACCACTCATCCTGTGAGTGGACACACCGCCATAGTGACAGTATTGGGTAGCGTCACTCATCCTGTGAGTGGACACACCGCCATAGTGACAGTATTGGGCAGCGCCACTCATCCTGTGAGTGGACATACCGCCATAGTGACAGCATTGGGCAGCGCCACTCATCCTGTGAGTGGACACACCACCATAGTGACAGTATTGGGCAGCGCCACTCATCCTGTGAGTGGACACACCGCCATAGTGACAGTATTGGGCAGCGCCACTCATCCTGTGAGTGGACACACCGCCATAGCAGCATGTACAACACTCCCCCAATAGGAAGAAAACCCGCTGGGTTGCTGTAGCAATTACGAAACGTGTGTGCGCCCTTTCGTACCCAAACCCAAGCTCAGAAGCGGAAAGCTGCCAATGAACCGAGAAAGCAGTTGATTGACATTGAGATACGGGATCGAAGTACCGAAGCTCCAATCCTTACACCTCAATTAGGTGAGTACCTAGGCCCACCCACCCACACAAGAACGACACAAGCATTTAATGCCGAGAAACAATGGGCAGAGTTTCTTTCACCCTATGCCCCCTGTTACCTAGCAGTAAAATAGGTACCTGGGTGTTAGTCAGCTGTCACGGGCTGCTTCCTGGGGGGTGGAGGCCTGGTCGAGGACCGGGCCGCGGGGACACTAAAGCCCCGAAATCACCTCAAGATAACGTCAAGGGAGAAGGGGGGGGGGAGTTATTAGTTAATGGGGAGGAGGAGGAGGAGGAATGGATAAGGGCAGGGGGTAGATAAGGGGATGGGGGGAGATGTGAGGGGAAGTGGGATTTAAGCTGTAGATAAGGGGAGATGTGGTTGAGGGAGGAGGATAAAGACAGGGGGGAAAAGGGGAGGGGGGTAAAAAAAAAGGGGGGGGGGGAGGGTAAGGGTAAGGAGGGGGGGGATAAGGGACATCAAGAGGATGTGAGGAAAGGAATGTCAACAAATACACACTAGTGATGACCCTCATCCTGTGTGTATTTATTGTGGTTGAGGGGGGGGGGGGAGGGAGGGGGGGAGGGGGTCAGTCACCCACTTAATCCAGTTACACCCCCCACCCCCACCCCCCTCTCCCCCCTCAACCCATGCTATCTTAGTTATCTTCCCTTATTTACATCCTGTCAGACCACGGAGGTCTGACACTGTTTATATATATATATATATATATATATATATATATATATATATATATATATATATATATATATATATATATATATATATATATATATATAAATATTCCGCAGGCCCACGCATCCACCCCAACCCGGCACATTTTGGAGAAAAATGAGCCAAAGGAACGTATAGAAATACTCATACCCAATACAGAAGTTCAACAAGTGAAATGCACTTAAAAAGAAGAAGAAGAAGCTTGGAAAGCCACCTCCATCCATACCATTAACGTCAGACTTAACAAGCAATTCGAAAGTCAAACAAATTACAACCCAGCAACTACCTAACAACCACTACCACCACTACCAACAACATTATCGGCTCTTAAGACATTATTACCACTATTACCACCACCGCCATTATTTGCCTCTTTATTTAATGCTTAAACGTTATTTGTATGCAGAAACCTAATTCCTGTTACACCGCCGTGTGATGTAACACAGCAATTAAGTGCGGTTCTAGCAGCATAAATTCTAGTCTCTAGTAAATTATTCACACCATTTTTTGTGGGTCCAGTAGCTTAAATTTGGTGCATTTACAGTCTTTTGTTTTATTCTCGCAGCACGCTCTCGCACGCACGCACGCACTCCACGCACGCACGCACACACACAAACACACACACACACACACACACACACACACACACACACACACACACACACACACACACACACACACACACACACAGGGACGTTAGAAAGAACTTTTTCAGTGTCAAGAGTAGTTAGTAAATGGAATGCACTAGGCAGTGATGTGGTGGAGGCTGACTCCATACACAGTTTCAAATGTAGATATGATAGAGCCCAGTAGGCTCAGGAACCTGTACACCAGTTGATTGACGGTTGAGAGGCGGGACCAAAGAGCCAGAGCTCAACCCCCGCAAGCACAACTAGGTGAATACACACACACACACACACGACAATATCTCCCGATTATATGTTATCATATATATATATCATTCTGCTTCCTATCATGTCTGTTCCTCTTTTATCTCTTTCGTCTCTCTCTCTCATCCTAGCCTCGTCTCTTCTCTCCTCTCTCCTCCTCCTCCTCTTCCTCTCTCTTCCTCTTTCTTAACCCCGTTTCTCTGTATTTTCACCTTCTCCTCTGTACCTCTATGACACTTTGCATCGCCTTGGAGACGTTGATAATGATTTTGTTATTAGAAGAGTGCCACTGTCAAGCCAGTTGGGCACTCTAGCCAATATTCGCAAGTTATCGGTGCCTGTCATCGTTCTCTCTCTCTCTCCTCTTTTGATTCTCATTCATGGATCTTTGACCAAGCAATCGTGATGTTGAAGTAACCTTGATATGACGAGAGGCTCTTCAGACTGACGCGATATTGCGTGCGAGTGTAATAGAGCTCGCTTGCTTCAAGCCCTCCCACGTGCGTGTGTGCGTGTGTGTGTGCGTACGTGCGTGCGTGCGTGCGTACATGCGTGCGAACGTGCGTGCGTGTGTGTGTGCGAACGTGCGTGTGTGCGAACGTGCGTGCGTGCGTGTGTACGTGCGTACGTGCGTGTGTTTGTAATTCCTTAAGGGTAGTTACAGGATGAGAGCTACGCTCTTGGTGTCCCGTCTTCCCAGTACTCTTTGTCGTATAACGATTTGAAACTATACTGACGGTTTTGGCCTACCTCCCTTGTGGCTACCTTGTGTAGCTTCCAGGGATCAATGGGCCCACGGCCCGGTCTCCGATACGACTTGCCTCCAACACTTTCTCACCTAACCTATGTACTCACCTAATTGTGCTTGCGGGGGTTGAGCTCTGGCTCTTTGGTGTGTGTGTGTGTGTGTGTGTGTGTGTGTGTGTGTGTGTGTGTGTGTGTGTGTGTGTGTGTGTGTGTGTGTGTGTGTTCTCGCCTATTTACACCTCCGGTGATTCTCTCGTGTCTCAAGCTTCCATCCGTGCCCAATTGTTCCGTTGATATTCATTGTGAAGATTTTCCCTTTTTTTCCCCATTCTGTCAATCCCCCTAACAATTTTATACGTCTTTATCAATTCTCCTCTCTCTCTCCTCTTGCGTCGTCAGGTTTAGTTCCTTCAGTCTCTCTTCACGCCTCATTCCTTGCCATTCTGGGACGAGTCTCGTCGCTAACATATGAAATATTTGAGTCTCTTTATGTGTTTTTTAAGATGGGGCTCCACAATGGGGCTACATACATTGTACAACATACAATGTATGTACATACATTGTACATACATTCTACATACATTGAAAAACAGGTTTCGTACAGATGGTCATTGATTTAAATGTCTCCTTATTGGGGTTCCTGAATGATGCCAGTGGTAGTGGTTGGTTGGTAGTGGTTGGGTGGTAGTGGTTGGTTGGTAGTGGTTGGTTGGTAGTGGTTGGTTGGTAGTGGTTGGGTGGTAGTGGTTGGTTGGTAGTGGTTGGTTGGTAGTGGTTGGTTGGTAGTGGTTGGGTGGTAGTGGTTGGTTGGTAGTGGTTGGTTGGTAGTGGTTGGGTGGTAGTGGTTGGTTGGTAGTGGTTGGTTGGTAGTGGTTGGTTGGTAGTGGTTGGGTGGTAGTGGTTGGTTGGTAGTGGTTGGTTGGTAGTGGCTGGGTGGTAGTGGCTGGGTGGTAGTGGTTGGTTGGTAGTGGTTGGTTGGTAGTGGTTGGGTGGTAGTGGTTGGTTGGTAGTGGTTGGTTGGTAGTGGCTGGGTGGTAGTGGTTGGTTGGTAGTGGTTGGGTGGTAGTGGTTGGTTGGTAGTGGTTGGGTGGTAGTGGTTGGTTGGTAGTGGTTGGTTGGTAGTGGTTGGGTGGTAGTGGTTGGTTGGTAGTGGTTGGGTGGTAGTGGTTGGTTGGTAGTGGTTGGTTGGTAGTGGTTGGTTGGTAGTGGTTGGGTGGTAGTGGTTGGTTGGTAGTGGTTGGGTGGTAGTGGTTGGTTGGTAGTGGTTGGTTGGTAGTGGTTGGGTGGTAGTGGCTGGGTGGTAGTGGCTGGGTGGTAGTGGTTGGGTGGTAGTGGTTGGGTGGTAGTGGTTGGGTGGTAGTGGTTGGGTGGTAGTGGTTGGGTGGTAGTGGTTGGTTGGTAGTGATTGGTTGGGTGGTAGTGGTTGGGTGGTAGTGGTTGGGTGGTAGTGGTTGGTTGGTAGTGATTGGTTGGGTGGTAGTGGTTGGGTGGTAGTGGTTGGGTGGTTGTGGCTGGGTGGTAGTGGTTGGGTGGTAGTGGTTGGTTGGTAGTGATTGGTTGGGTGGTAGTGGTTGGGTGGTAGTGGTTGGGTGGTAGTGGTTGGGTGGTAGTGGTTGGGTGGTAGTGGTTGGGTGGTAGTGGTTGGGTGGTAGTGGTTGGGTGGTAGTGGTTGGTTGGTAGTGGTTGGGTGGTAGTGGTTGGGTGGTAGTGGTTGGGTGGTAGTGGTTGGTTGGTAGTGATTGGTTGGTAGTGATTGGTTGGTAGTGATTGGTTGGTAGTGGTTGGGTGGTAGTGGTTGGGTGATAGTGGTTGGTTGGTAGTGGTTGGGTGATAGTGGTTGGTTGGTAGTGGTTGGTTGGTAGTGGTTGGTTGGTAGTGGTTGGTTGGTAGTGATTGGTTGGTAGTGGTTGGTTGGTAGTGGTTGGTTGGTAGTGATTGGTTGGTAGTGATTGGTTGGTAGTGGTTGGGTGGTAGTGGTTGGGTGGTAGTGGTTGGTTGGTAGTGGTTGGGTGGTAGTGGTTGGTTGGTAGTGGTTGGTTGGTAGTGGTTGGTTGGTAGTGGTTGGTTGGTAGTGGCTGGGTGGTAGTGGTTGGTTGGTAGTGGTTGGTTGGTAGTGGCTGGGTGGTAGTGGTTGGTTGGTAGTGGTTGGGTGGTAGTGGTTGGGTGGTAGTGGTTGGTTGGTAGTGGTTGGTTGGTAGTGGTTGGTTGGTAGTGGCTGGGTGGTAGTGGTTGGTTGGTAGTGGCTGGGTGGTAGTGGTTGGGTGGTAGTGGCTGGGTGGTAGTGGTTGGGTGGTAGTGGCTGGGTGGTAGTGGCTGGGTGGTAGTGGCTGGGTGGTAGTGGCTGGTTGGTAGTGGTTGGTTGGTAGTGGTTGGTTGGTAGTGGTTGGTTGGTAGTGGCTGGGTGGTAGTGGTTGGTTGGTAGTGGTTGGGTGGTAGTGGTTGGGTGGTAGTGGCTGGGTGGTAGTGGCTGGGTGGTAGTGGCTGGTTGGTAGTGGTTGGTTGGTAGTGGTTGGTTGGTAGTGGTTGGGTGGTAGTGGTTGGGTGATAGTGGTTGGGTGGTAGTGGTTGGGTGATAGTGGTTGGGTGGTAGTGGTTGGGTGGTAGTGGTTGGGTGGTAGTGGCAGTGGTCGTCATAGTGTTGGTATTGGCTTAAGGTGAGGGTGTTTATTGACTCAACCAGCACAAGGCCTTGAGAAGAGTGAGTGTGTCTGAGAGAGAGACTCAAGATTACTTTAGCCGCCCCCCCCCCACCCTCCCCACTACCCCCAACAGATTACCTTTTTTTCTCTCTCGAGGTCAAGTGCTCACTTACCCTGAAAACGAGGGGGAATCGAACCAGTATTCCGTAGTGTTGCATACAACTGTAGTCTCACAGGCCCCTGGTACTGAACCACCCCCACTGAGGGCCCTTAGCGTCCCCCCCCCCTCTGTATCTCTAGTGTCAGGAAGCCGGCGGTGTGTCAAAGGTATCTTTTACCCCCCCCTCTTTGTTCCTTCGGATTTTGAAATTAATTAACTATAAGGCTTTTATTGGTGGGATGAATTCAAACCCCTAAAAAGTGAAAAAATAAAACTTTATACTGTTTTCTGTCCTATACAGATTTGGAAACATATCTAGCAGAGAGAGACAACTAGTCAGGATAGGAAAATGGCTACAATCAATTACAAATGCAAACAATCACATTTAAAAGAGCGTGTATACACGCCAAAATTTATTTCACTCTCCCTGGGGAATTGGGTCTCTAAACGACCGACTAATGTCACTGATTGACCAGAGCGCACCAACCTGGGGGCCAGATTCACGAAGCAGTTACGAAAGTACTTACGAACCTGGGGACCAGATTAACGAAGCAGTTACGCAAGCACTTACGAACGTGTACATCTTTCCTCAATATTTGACGGCTTTGGGGTATGTTTATTAAACAGTGTACAAGCATGAAAACTTGCCAATCAACTGTTGTTATTGTTATAAACAGCCTCCTGGTGCTTCCGAGCTCATTAACTGTTTAATAATTGTAAACAAAGCCACCAAAGACTGAGAAAAGATGGACAGGTTCGTAAGTGCTTGCGTAACTGCTTTGTGAATCTGGCTCCAGGAAGCCCAATGGAGCCTTTGTGAATCTGGACCAGGAAGCCCAATGGGGCTTCCTGGACACACACACACACACAGAGTTTCAAAAGTAGATATGATAGAACCCAATAGGCTTAGGAACCTGTACACCAGGTGATTGACGGTTGAGAGGCGGGACCAAAAAGTCAGAGCTCAACCCCCGCAAGCCCAATGGGGCTTCCTGGAACCTTCAATGGTTGATCAGTCCAGCAACCAGGAGGCCCGGTCGACGACCGGGCCGCGGGAACGCTAAGCCCCGGAAGCACCTCAAGGTAACCTCAAGGTAAGGTAAGGTATGGATCACTGTCCAGGCCGTTCTCTCAACATCAACTCGAGTAAATACAATGATGAGACTGATGAGATTAGGCGATGAATGAACTACTCGAGTTGAAACGACTCTTTTTTTTTGTTTTTATAGTACTGCAGTTTGTTGAGTCGGTCGGCCGAGCGGACAGCACGCTGGACTTGTGATCCTGTGGTCCCGGGTTCGATCCCGGGCGCCGGCGAGAAACAATGGGCAGAGTTTCTTCCACCCTATGCCCCCTGTTACCTAGCAGTAAAATAGGTACCTGGGTGTTAGTCAGCTGTCACGGGCTGCTTCCTGGGGGTGGAGGCCTGGTCGAGGACCGGGCCGCGGGGACACTAAAGCCCCGAAATCATCTCAAGATAACCTCAAGATAACCAATAAGATCATTTACCACAGTAAATAATATCACATCAAAGAGATACGAGTTAAATAGGTTGAAGAGACTGGGGCCCAGGAGTTGAAGCTTAACCCAAACAAACTCTCAATCATTAGCAAATAGGTGTGATCTCCGTTCCTATTCCTTTGCTCCTTTTCCTTCCCTTCCTCTTACCTCTTTCCCTCTCAGCCTCTCCCTTCTCCCCTCGCACACTCTCCCTACGCCCTCAAGGTAACACAAGGGCGGGTGCGAACCAGGGCCCGCAATTAGCCCAGTCCACTTGACACTCGGTTAAAGCCTCTCTTTAAGAGCCTTGCTAACGTAAACACATGATATGAATGTGCATATGTGCTCGCGTGCGCGCACGAACGCACGTGTGTGTGTGTGTGTGTACTGATTCACTCATCATCTATATTTACACACACACACACACACACACACACACACACACACACACACACACACACACACACACACACACACACACTGGCAAAAGTTAGAACATCATTCAGAAACCTAAGTAAGGAGGCATTTAGGGCGCTTTACACTGCCTACGTAAGGCCAGTCTTAGAGTATGCCGCCTCATCATGGAGTCCCCATCTGAAGAAGCATATAATGAAACTGGAAAAGGTTCAGAGGTTTGCAACGAGACTCGTCCCAGAGCTACGAGGGATGGGGTATGAGGAGCGCCTGAGGGAACTGTGCCTTACGACACTAGAAAGAAGAAGGGAGAGGGGGGGACATGATAGGAACGTATAAGATACTCAGAGGGATTAACAGAGTGGACATAGACGAAATGTTCACACGGAATAGTAACAGAACGAGGGGACATGGATGGAAGCTTGAAACTCAGATGAGTCACAGAGATGTTAGGAAGTTTTCTTTTAGCGTGAGAGTAGTGGGGAAATGGAATGCACTTCAGGAACAGGCTGTGGAAGCAAATACTATTCATAATTTTAAAACCAGGTATGATAGGGAAATGGGACAGGAGTCATTGCTGTAAACAACCGATGCTCGAAAGGCGGGATCCAAGAGTCAATGCTCGATCCTGCAGACACAACTAGGTGAGTACACGCACACACACACACACACACACACACACACACACACACACACACACAAACACACACTTGGACCAAAGAGCCAGAGCTCAACCCCCGCAAGCACAATTAGGTGAGTACACACACACACACACTATCTTCCTCAAACACAACCCCTTAAATCTCTCCTATTCCATCCATCTTTTCCCAATTCTCTTCCCCCTATCCTATTCCTCCCCCCTTCCCTGAATCCCCCTACATTCCCCTGTCCCTCCCCCCCCCCTCCCTCACTGCTAATTGGCTCTAGACGACAACTTAAACAATTACAACTTTCTCCCTTCCAGACAACAAGAACCGTATCGGTGCCTGAGACTAATGACCTGCGCGATGTGCGTGTCCCTTTTCGCCTAATACGGCGCAACCTGCACCGGAATCCACCAATACGTTAAAAATGCAACGTAGTGGTTAAAAAGCAAACCACTGCATTATTCACGCTTAATAAGCCTCCATCTCGGTAGGTTATTGGATAAGAAGGTGAGGGGGTTAGGGGGGCTGTTTGGGTTTGTCCGTTTCTAGGTGAGTAAATATATTTTTTAATATTTAAATATAGTTGTCAAGTTGCCTCTAAGATATCATAGGTTATCTTGAGGTTATCTTGGGATGATTTCGGGGCTTTAGTGTCCCCGCGGCCCGGTCCTCGACCAGGCCTCCACCCTTAGGAAGCAGCCCGTGACAGGTGACTAACACTCAGGTACCTAATTTACTGCTAAGTAACAGGGGCATAGGGTGAAAGAAACTCTGCCCATTGTTTCTCGCCGACGCCTGGGATCGAACCCAGGACCACAGGATCACAAGCCCCGCGTGCTGTCCGCTCGGCCGGTAGGTAGTTGAAGATCTATGTTCTATTGAATGTTCTATTAGATATTCTATTAAATTCTATTTTTATTATTGAAAGTTCGGCCCATTTGGCAAAATTGTAATAAATTTTGTCAATAAAGATGTTAATAATATCTATATTCTATAATATTTAGAATATTTTCTATAATCCAAAAAAAAATGTATAATTTCTTTGTGACTGCAAGAGCTATCCCTGGAAACACAAACCATAAATGTTTCTATTTTCCGCTTGTTACAACTTGTAATAAAGTTGGTACATCTTGGCTTAACGTGTTTATGACCTATTAGAACGCTGTTACAACTGGCTATATTGGTTGTTATAACTAGTTAGGTGTTAAAACTTGTTCGAACGTTGTACCAACGTCGTAGTTTCGGTGTGTGTTTGGCGGGATGTGGGCTATTACGTGAACATAATAGGAAGCTCTCACTACCTTCTGATTTTCTTTAAGATTGATTTTTTTTTGTATTATGTAAATCAGTGTTATTATTTGAACAGAGGCATCAAGGTGAAGAAAGCTCTGCCCATTTATTTTCCGCCATCGCCCGTGGATCGAAACTGGACCCAAGGATTATGAGCCCCGAGCGCTGTCCACTCAGCCACCAGTCCCCTCTAGTGGTGGAGTACAGGTGAGGGAAAACGAAAAAAAAATGTAGAAAAGTGGAAAATCTGAATTGTGAGAGTCGGGCTATCTGCCTTGCTGACACGGTGTGTGTGTGTGTGTGTGTGTGTGCGCGCGCGCGTGCGTGTGTGTGTGTAAGGGTCCAACATTTAATTTTAATTTGGCGACAATGGAAGACGAACTTAGTAGTATAATGTTTAGCATATAGGTCTTAGCCCTAATGTAATTTTTCTTGCATTTCTTTTCCCCCTCTCGCCTCCTCTCTCTCTCTCTCTCCCTCTCTCTCTCTACATCCCTCCCACGACCCCCCCCACTTCAACAGCCTTGTCCGGAGCGAGGGAACAGCCTCACCTGTGACCCCTCTGTGACCCGCAAGCTGTTTAGCAACCATATACGTGTGTAAATGAACGTACTAACAGCTTGACCAAACATTGTCACATCTCTTCTCACACCCTTTCCGAGTCTTCCTGTGTCTTTTCCAGTGGCATATCTCCCCCTTCCTCACCTCTCTCCCCCCCCCCAGACAGTGGTGGTGATAGTCTTACAGTGGATGCTGTTTTGTGCCGCATCTGGCTGTGGCGCTGCTAGTTGATGCTGTGGCAATGATGATGCTGCATCACCAATGATAAGATAACAGCATGTTACAGTGTCTCATTTTCGTAGCTGTACCCCCCCCCATCCCCCCAACCAAGATATGCCTGGCGTCGGAAGCAGTGTCTCTCTCTCTCTCTCTCTCTCTCTCTCTCTCTCTCTCTCTCTCTCCTTTGAACCTATCTGCTAGGGTCACCTCAGCATCCTGACCTACAGAGAGGGTTCTGTCACTCAGCCCTTATCCACCAACAAGGTCTCTTCTCTTCTTAAGGGCGCCTTGACCTCTCCTGGGCGACTTGACCTCTTGACCTGGGCCCTGCTGACCCAGGATGACCCCGGCACATCACCCCACGGTCAAAGGCGCCCTTGTTCCAAGGGGAGAAGGGCGTGGGGAGGAACGAGAAAGAGGGAGAGAGAGAGGGTGAGGAACGAGAGAGATAGAGAGGGGAACTAGGCACCATTTCCTTCAATTTAGCCCTCTAGGGCAAAATTGGAGAAAATAGGGCAATATACTAGATAATCGATATATGATATACTAATAGGTGCAAATAGGACCTGTTCTTGGACCCCGCCTTTCTAACCAATTTATTTCTCCTCTATGTCTACTATATATATTTCTCTCTATCACACACATACTCAGGACCCGAGGGGCGAGGTTATTGGGCCGACGATTAGAAAGACAGAGTCCAAGAGCTAACACCTCGATCCTGCAGGCATCCTGTATTTTCTTAGACTGTCGGAAAGCCTTTGACACAGTGCCCCATAAGAGGCTGGTGTATAAATTGGAGAATCAGGCAGCAGTATCTGGTAAGGTGCTCCAGTGGATAAGGGAGTACCTAAGCATAAGGAAGCAGTGAGTTACAGTCAGGGGTGAGACCTCAGATTGGCGTGAAGTCATTAGTAGAGTCCCACAGGGCTCTGTACTCGGACCTATCCTGTTTCTGATATACGTAAATGATCTCCCAGAGGGTATAGACTCATTCTTCTCAATGTTTGCTGATGATGACAAAATAATGAGAAGGATTAAGACAGAGGAGGACTGCTTGAGGCTTCAAGACGACCTGGACAAAATAAAGGAATGGTACAACAAATGGTTGTTAGAGTTTAACCAAAGCAAACGTAATGCAATAAAGATAGGTGTAGGGAGCAGGAGGCCAGATACAAGGTATCATTTGGGAGATGAAATACTTCAAGAGTCAGATAGAGAGAAAGACCTGGGGGTTGATATCACACACACCGTACCAAGGGGATAACATCAGCAGCATATGCCAGGTTGGCCAACATAAGAACTGCCTTTAGAAACTTGTGTAAGGAATCATTCAGACCCTTATATGCCACATATGTCAGACCAATCCTGGAGTATGCAGCTCCTTATATCTCGGCAAGCATAAGACTAAATTGGAGAAACTTCAGAGCTTCAGAAAACTTCAGAAAATTCACACCTCTGAGTTCAGACTAGTGCCCGAACTGAGGGGTATGAGCTATGAGGAGAGACTACGGGAATTAAACCTCACGTCACTGGAAAACAGAAGAAGTAGGGGAGATATTATCACCATATACAAGATACTCAAAGGAATTGATAACGGGTAGATAAAGCCCGTTTATTTAACACAAGGGGCACACGCACAAGGGGACACAGGTGGAAATTGAGTCCCCAAATCAGTCAGAGAGACATTATAAAGGATTTTTTTCAGTGTCAGAGTAGTTAGCAAATGAAATGCATTAGGCAGTGATGTGGTGGAGGCTGACTCCATACACAGTTTCAAGTGTAGATATGATAGAGCCAAATACACTCAGGAACCTGTACACCAGTTGATTGACAGTTGAGAGGCGGGACCAAAGAACCGAAGCTCATCCCCGCAAGCACAACTAGGTGAGTAAATACATACACATACATACATACATACATACATACATACATACATACATACATACATACATACATACATACATAAATACACACACACATACATACATATATACTCTAAATGTGAACTTAATTTACCAGTTTTAACCTAATGGTACTCTGCTATGGTAGCAGCAGAGGGTGGGAGGGAGGGGAGTAGGGGGTAGGGGAAGGGAAGGGAAGGGAAGGGAAGGGAAGGGAAGGGAAGGGAAGGGAAGGGAAGGGGAGGGGAGAGAAAATAGTGCTTCTCTGGTAATTATTTCCGGGCCAGTGCTCAAAGGCGGTAGGCTGGACGCTCCGAGGAGCAAGAAGAAAGGGGGAATCTGTAAATTCATATCAAAGTAGATCAGTGCCATGGGGGGAAAAAATAGGGAGCGAGATGTTTCAAGATGTGGAGGTGGATGGATGTGTTTGTGCGTGTGTGTGTGTTTGTGCGTGTGTGTGTGTGAGTGTGAGTGTGTGTGTGTGTGTGTGTGTGTGTGTGTGTGTGTGTGTGTGTGTGTGTGTGTGTGTGGAGAGCAGTGGCGGTGGCTTCCTGAAGTGACAGGACAACCCAACACACACACACACACACACACACACACACATACACACACACACACACACACACACACACACTCACACACACACTCACACACACACTCACACACACACTCACACACACACTCTCACACACACACACACACTCACACACACACTCACACACAGGGGTCTCGTAGCCTGGTGGATAGCGCGCAGGACTCGTAATTCTGTGGCGCGGGTTCGATTCCCGCACGAGGCAGAAACAAATGGGCAAAGTTTCTTTCACCCTAAGTGCCCCTGTTACCTAACAGTAAATAGGTACCTGGGAGTTAGTCAGCTGTCACAGGCTGCTTCCTGGGGTGTGTGTGTGGTGTGGGAAAAAAAAAAAAAAGTAGTTAGTAAACAGTTGATTGACAGTTGAGAGGCGGGCCGAAAGAGCAAAGCTCAACCCCCGCAAAAACACAACTAGTAAACACACACACTCATACACTCAGCGACCATTTTTTCCGATTCTTCTCTTCTTCCCTCCCCCCCTCTCTCTCTCTCTCTCTCTCTCTCTCTCTCTCTCTCTCTCTCTCTCTCTCTCTCTCTCCATCCTTCCCTTTTCCCTACATCCTTCTCCTATCCACCCTCACTATTTTATTCAATCAGCAACACCCTCTTTCCCTTCTGTAGCCAAAACCCTCCCACATATCTCCTCTATCTCGCCCCATCTCCCCACCTGGACGAAACCGGTTTATCTCACCAGAAGGAAGAGCCGAGTGTCTACGAAGGAGGAGACTGAGAAATCAACACAACGTCTACATTATACGTCATATCACAACCAACATCTACGCGCCGGCTGAAACTAATGGATGCTGTAAATCTACGATTGGGGAGATGATACGGGTTAGGGGATGATGCAGATCTGGAAGAGCTAGCTAGCAGCATCCACGCGAGAGAGAGAGAGAGAGAGAGAGAGAGAGAGAGAGAGAGAGAGAGAGAGAGAGAGAGAGAGAGAGAGAGAGAGACAGACCGACAGACAGACAGACAGACAGACAGACAGAGAGAGAGAGAGAGAGAGAGAGAGAGAGAGAGAGAGAGAGAGACAGAGAGAGAGAGAGAGACAGACAGACAGACAGACAGACCCCATAAACAAGAGATTAGGACCAGTCAGAAGGGCTTGACAAGAGAGACTTCGTGTCCTCACTCAGTAGCCGAAACGAGATAAGTAAGGGCAGTAGGTCCCATTCTCTCCCTCTCTCTCCCCCCTCTCCCCTCACCAGGAAATGACTGTAATAAGGGGAAAAACGACTCGAGAATTTGAAACTGGACGGGGAAAATGAGTATGTTGTTTTGTGTTCTTGTACGAAATGTTTGTGTTTGTGTATGTTTAGTGTGTGGATTCGTGTGTGTGTGTGTGTGTGTGTGTAAACTCATTTTGTTTGCAGGATCAAGCTCATCTCTTGGCACCTTGTCCAGGAGGCCTGGTCGACGACCGGGCCGCGGGGACACTAAGTCCCGGAAGCATCTCAAGGTAAGGTAACCTCCTGTCAGAAAAGCGTCAATTAATAGTAGTTCTTGACTTCTACACAACTTTGTTGGCTTTGTGGTGGTTAGTAGTAAATAATTCGTGATTCATTTGCCTGTTTAGGTTCTATTCGAGTTCCTTTATTTTGATTTCCTACCCACTTGTTGGTGGTACACGAACAAGGGGACACAGGTCCAGGAGGCCTGGTCGACGACCGGGCCGCGGGGACACTGAGCCCCGGAAGCACCTCAAGGTAAGTAGCAGGTGGAAACAGAGTGCCTAAATGAGCCACAGAGACGTTAGAAAGAACTTTTTCAGTGTCAGAGTAGTTAACAGGTGGAATGCATTAGGTAGTGATGTGGTGGAGGCTGACTCCATACACAGTTTTAAATGTAGATATGATAGAGCCCAGTAGGCTCAGGAATCTGTACACCAGTTGATTGACAGTTGAGAGGCGGGACCAAAGAGCCAAAGCTCAATCCTCGCAAGCACAAATAGGTGAATCCAAATAGGTGAGTACACCCCCCCCCACCCCCCGGTAGCTTGGTGGACAGCGCGCAGGACTCGTAATTCTGTGGCGCGGGTTCGATTCCCGCACCAGGCAGAAACAAAGGGGCAAAGTCTCTTTCACCCTGATGCCCCCTGTTACCTAGCAGTAAAATAGGTACCTGGGAGTTAGCCAGCTGTCACGGGCTGCTTCCTGGGGGTGGAGGCCTGTTCGAGGACCGGACCACGGGGACACTAAACCCCGAAATCATCTCAAGATAACCTCAACGTTTCGGGGCTCAACGTCCCCCGCGGCCCGGTCCCCGACCAGGCCTCCTTGGCCTTACTACAACATATATCATGACTACGTTGCGTGTTTAGCCTCTACGTCCCTTCTAGGATTTAGTCAACTGTTGTGGGACGCATCTTGTCTCAGTTACCCTACGAGCAAACTTCCGGTCGGCCCGTCGTATCATTTCTTATCCGATGGATCGAAAAAGCATAAATTCGAGACCTGCAGACCGAAACCCAACCGAAGGGAACCGATAATTTATAACGGAAGACCACATAACCGGATGTCCCGATAAAACGAAGTAGCAGTCCGTAAAAATCTTAAAAAAAATCCAAAAAAAAAATCTTAAAAAAATCTTAAAAAAATCTTAAAAAATCCTAAAAACAATCTTTAAAAAATCTTAAAAAATCTTAAAAAAATCTTAAACAAATCTTAAAAAATCTTAAAAAATCTTAAAAAATCTTAAAAAAATCTTAAAAAAATCTTTAAAAAATCCTAAAAAAAATCTTAAAAAAATCTTAAAAAAATCTTAAAAAATCTTAAAAAAATCTTAAAAAAATCTTAAAAAAATCCTAAAAAAAATCTTTAAAAAATCTTAAAAAATCTTAAAAAAATCTTAAAAAAATCTTAAAAAAATCTTAAAAAAATCTTAAAAAAATCTTAAAAAAATCTTAAAAAAATCTTAAAAAAATCTTAAAAAAAATCTTAAAAAAAATCTTAAAACCGTTGATCCGAATGTCCCAATAACACAGTGTATCCAAAAGAGCTCCAAATGTCCCGTTAAAGCGAATAGTCAATTGTAAAAAAAAAACCGAAGCTCGTTTATTCGGTCCTTAAATAGCGGCATTTTAAGAAACTTTAATGATTAAGATAAAACAGTAAATGACTCGATAGAGAGACCTCACAGACTCGATAAAGAGAATGGGAAAACCATGTAAGGAAAATTTCATCAAAATGTCCTGTTAAAACAATGGGTACAATGGGTGGTCTCAGGTCATGGTTGTGTGGTTTAATGGTGCGTTTATGGGAGAGGACGCGAGGGGGGGGAGAGAGAGAGAGGGGGGGAGAGAGAGAGAGAGAGAGAGAGAGAGAGAGAGAGAGAGAGAGAGAGAGAGAGAGAGAGAGAGAGAGAGAGAGAGAGAGAGCGAGAGAGCGAGAGAGCGAGAGAGAGAGAGAGAGAGAGAGAGAGAGAGAGAGAGAGAGAGAGAGAGAGAGAGAGAGAGAGAGAGAGAGAGAGAGAGAGAGAGAGAGAGAGAGAGAGCTTCTTTACCCACCATTTTAAAACAAGAAACAACTAAAGATAAGAATAAATACGTTAAAAGGAAAATATAGATAACAAATAATTGAATGAAGAAAAAAAGAAGAGAAGAATGAAGAAAACAGAGAAGACGGAGACAGCAGAGAGCAGTGACCGATAGAAGGACATAAGAATGAAAGAAATATGTGTCTACATATGTATTAACACCATGTACTGAGCGGGGTGAGAATAGCCTGAGCTACCTCATTCCATTGTGCGTATTTTACCTCAATAAACTTATTTCAATTTCAATGGAAAAAATAAGACAGAAGACCACTGAAGAAAACCCAATAGACAGAAGCAGAACATCATTACACACATACAAACATTCCCCCATAGATAATAAATACCCCTTATGAGGTAACCCATTAAAAAAAGGGGGTACCAAACCTCACGTTTATACATAAAAGGCAAAAAAGTGCTATTCTCTTACACAAAAGTAAACAAAAGCAACAGCTCACCGTGAACAATAAATTCTACTTGTTATAGGAGGCCTTATAGAAGGCCTATAGGAGGGTTATAGGAGGGCTATAGGAGGCCTATAGAAGGCCCTATAAGAGGCCTATAGAAGGCCTATTGGAGGCCTATAGGAGGCCCTATAGAAGGCCCAAAAGGCCTCCTTGAAGCCTCAAATAATTCTTACATTTCCGATAGATCGGGAGACGTAGATAGCCTCTCCCCTCACTCCCTCAGTGAGGGGAGAGAAAGAGAGTGAGGGGAGAGAGAGTGAGGGGAGAGAGTGAGGGAAGAGAGAGAGGGCATTGTCATAGCCTCTGGCCCTTCTCACCGCTAGGCCCAACAGCAAGCATCATCTTATCACTTCGAAGTATTTGCCATCGCTGACAGGGAAGCTGTTGAAGAGTTGGTCGAGAAGATGGACAGTAGGTGAAGAGGGGGGACTGTAGAAGTGAAGAGGGGGGCTGTAGAAGTGAAGAGGGGGGGCTGTAGAAGTGAAGAAGGGGGGGGGGGCTGTAGAAGTGAAGAGGGGGGGGGCTGTAGAAGTGAAGAGGGGGGGGGGCTGTAGAAGTGAAGAGAGGGGATTGTAGAAGTGAAGAGGGGGGACTGTAGAAGTGAAGAGGGGGACTGTAGAAGTGAAGAGGGGGGCTGTAGAAGTGAAGAGGGGGACTGTAGAAGTGAAGAGGGGGGCTGTAGAAGTGAAGAGGGGGGACTGTAGAAGTGAAGAGGGGGGCTGTAGAAGTGAACAGGGGGGACTGTAGAAGTGAAGAGGGGGACTGTAGAAGTGAAGAGGGGGGCTGTAGAAGTGAAGAGGGGGGCTGTAGAAGTGAAGAGGGGGGGCTGTAGAAGTGAAAAGGGGGGCTGTAGAAGTGAAGAGGGGGGGGGACTGTAGAAGTGAAGAGGGGGGACTGTAGAAGTGAAGAGGGGGCTGTAGAAGTGAAGAGGGGGGCCTGTAGAAGTGAAGAGGGGGACTGTAGAAGTGAAGAGGGGGGGCTGTAGAAGTGAAGAGGGGGGCTGTAGAAGTGAAGAGGGGAGGGCTGTAGAAGTGAAGAGAGGGGGTTGTAGAAGTGAAGAGGGGGGACTGTAGAAGTGAAGAGGGGGACTGTAGAAGTGAAGAGGGGGGCTGTAGAAGTGAAGAGGGGGGCTGTAGAAGTGAAGAGGGGGGCTGTAGAAGTGAAGAGGGGGGGCTGTAGAAGTGAAAAGGGGGGCTGTAGAAGTGAAGAGGGGGGGACTGTAGAAGTGAAGAGGGGGGACTGTAGAAGTGAAGAGGGGGCTGTAGAAGTGAAGAGGGGGGCCTGTAGAAGTGAAGAGGGGGACTGTAGAAGTGAAGAGGGGGACTGTAGAAGTGAAGAGGGGGGGCTGTAGAAGTGAAGAGGGGGGGCTGTAGAAGTGAAAAGGGGGGCTGTAGAAGTGAAGAGGGGGGGCTGTAGAAGTGAAGAGGGGGGGCTGTAGAAGTGAAGGGGGGGGGGCTGTAGAAGTGAAAAGGGGGGCTGTAGAAGTGAAGAGGGGGGGCTGTAGAAGTGAAGAGGGGGGGCTGTAGAAGTGAAGAGGGGGGCTGTAGAAGTGAAGAGGGGGCTGTAGAAGTGAAGAGGGGGGGGCTGTAGAAGTGAAGAGGGGGTTGCAGAAGTGAAGAGGGGGTTGCAGAAGTGAAGAGAGGGGATTGTAGAAGTGAAGAGGGGGGCTGTAGAAGTGAAGAGAGGGGGCTGTAGAAGTGAAGAGAGGCCTGTAGAAGTGAAAAGGGGGGGCTGTAGAAGTGAAAGGGGGGGCTGTAGAAGTGAAGAGAGGGGGTTGTAGAAGTGAAGAGGGGGGCTGTAGAAGTGAAGAGGGGCCTGTATAAGTGAAGAGAGGCCTGTAGAAGTGAAAAGGGGGGGCTGTAGAAGTGAAAGGGGGGGCTGTAGAAGTGAAGAGAGGGGGCTGTAGAAGTGAAGAGGGGGGCTGTAGAAGTGAAGAGGGGCCTGTATAAGTGAAGAGAGGCCTGTAGAAGTGAAAAGGGGGGGGGGCTGTAGAAGTGAAAAGGGGGGGCTGTAGAAGTGAAGAGGGGGGGCTGTAGAAGTGAAGAGGGGGGCCTGTATAAGTGAAG